>NC_071389.1:29005464-29096558 GCF_022682495.2 Desmodus rotundus
CATCATTCCCAGAGGGTTCTTGCTTCCTCCATGCGTTTGCTCATGTGGTTCCCTCTTCCTTGAGTGTCCATGTCTCCATTTCCATCTGTATATATCCTATCCATCTTCAAAATGTCCCAATGCCTCTGTCTTCAAGGAGCCTTTTTTTTCTGCCTCCCATTGCAATCTTTCCACTGCACCCCCAAAGCACGCTGTGTACATCTGTTTAACACTCTCGTCACACAGTGTTGAGGCACAGTTGCGTGTGTCCAAATCTGGTGCCCCAGCAGCCAGAGAGATCTCCCAGGCAGCGGTGTGATTCTTCCGTGTCCCTAGGGCTGGGCACTGATTGGTATCGCCGCAGTCGCAGTATAGGCCAAGTAAGGGGCGTTTTCTCTGCAGTCCTTGTAAATATTTGGGCATGCTCAGTGTCGCCTATTATTCCCTTTCTAGAACCAGTCCCCTCACCCACTACACGCTCCAACCTTCTGTTGGCCCCTCACTTCGAGAGTCTTTAACCTCCCAGGTCCTTCTCTCCTCCAGTCCTTGACCCCTAACCTTTACCATCTAACAGCCACAGCAGCATCAGGCTGGTTTCAGCAAAGAAATAGACTCAGGCTCTGTGTCGGAGCTGTCAGAGAGCCGGGGACTTGGCTCCTTTAAGAGTGTCCAACCAGGAGGCGTGGCCTGCGGAGAGCAGGCCCGAAAGGAGGAGCGGCTCCTTTAAGAAGCGGCCCTTCGACTGAGCAGAGGCACCCAGCCAGCAGGCTGGGGTGCGGTCGCTTTTGGGGCTGCGGAAATATGCGGAGCACCCCTATTCCTCGAAGCGTGGCGCGTCTGCTTTAATCGGGGTGAGAGGTGGGGGGGGACGTTACATCAGCTACTACGTGTGGGCCTCTCAGCTGGTGAGGAGGCGGCGGTCCCGCCCCCGCCCCCTGCGGTGGAAAAGTACTGTGGCGCCCAGGTACCCGCCCCCTCGCCCCGCCCCCGGGATGGCTCCGGCACCCTCCTGGCCCTCGGGGTAAAACCCCCTCCCGTCTGGCCCAGCCCGGGCCCCGTCTCTTCTCCCTCCCGGCCTTGGCTTCGGGGTGCGGGGTGCTGGTTGGTGTGGGCGCCTCTGGGTGCTAGGCCCCCTGCCCTCACCTGTGGCCGCCCCGGCGCGCCCTACAAGCACCCAGAATGAAGGTTGGAATGGGGAAAGCACAGATTCTTCCCAGGGTAGCAGCCCGCAAAGAACTCCACGGCCGTAGTCTTTTTTCCAAAGCCGTGGCCGAGAGTCGCGGACAAAGAGCCAGAGGGCGCCGGACTCTCTGGCATGGCTTTCTGGAATTGGCAAGCGCGCGGAAACCCGCACGGGGCTAGCGTTTGGGCAGGCAGATAGGGAGACAAGAGGGCTGGAGAGGCTAGATAGGCAGCCGGGGTGGCCGGCAGTGCGAAGAGATGGAGCCAGAGCTAGCACGCTGGACGCAAACACGGGCCGTCTGTTCCCGGCCCGGGTAGACCCCCGGCGCGCAGACCTACTGGCGCCGAGACAAACCGCGACACACTCTGGTTCCAGCGCTACCCGCACAACCCTGCGCCCGCCATCCCCGATCAAGCGGGCGTCCGCACGCAGCGCCCCCACTCCGGGAGCGGCCCCCCTCCTTTCCTGCCTGCTTCGGCTCCTTGGTGACAGTGGTGACACCCAGACGCGCACACCTACCCCGACCTTAGCGACGAGACAGACATTCCCGTGCGTGCACCCACACTCTTAGCCACAGATGCCTGCATGCATGTGCGATCTCTCACTCTCTTGCTTTCTCTCTCTCACACACACACACACATACACACACACACACACGCACACTGGTCCTGGGGCTCAATCCGGAGGAGCCATCAAACAGCCAGACCAACAGAGGTGCGGGCTGCAGCGCCCCCTTCCCCCAGCCCCCTTACCATGCTGCAGCCCCTGGCCCAGGCGTGCTGGGTCCGCACCGCGGTGCGCCCAGGTGGCTTTCTTAAAGGGAAAGTTGCATCAGCTTCCCGAGGCTTAGTGCCGCCCCGAGTCCGCCCGCCCCGCGGCGCTGCTCTCGGCTCCTCCGAAGCCTGTTGTGTTTTGGTTTCGGGGAGGCGGGGACCAAGAGTTTGGTAAAAGTTTGGAGAGTGGGGATGGCTTGGGAGACCTAGCCAAGTCCCTCCCCTCCCTGAACAGCTCCCCAGGCTGCCCAACCCTCCATCCTCCCCCCGTTCCCGTCCCCCTCATCCCCACCCTTCCTGGCCGACTTCTCAGGCTCCTCCTCCCAGGGAATAAAATTACAAGTCGCTCCAGTTTTCAGATGATTGATCCCCTCCAACCCCTGGGAGGGGGCCCCACAAAGGAGCCCCCTTCTCCGTCCCTGCCTCTCTGCCCTCCAGCTGGGGCCCTTGGAGAAAGCAGATGTCGTCTCCTTCGGGCTAGACTGGAATGAAGCCAGAAGGCCTGGGGCACTTCGGGGGGCTGGGGCTCGAGTTAGCCTGCCAGGCCCCCAGCCTTCTGCGCCTGCGTTCCCCCTAGAGAGAAGTGAGAGCAAATTCCATTCCCTTTGGAGCAGCGCCGCTAGGGACTGTGGGCACAGCTGGGTAAGGCCTGGGTCCTACTTGGAACTGGAGGTTTGGGAGTAATCTTTTCTCCAGGGATCCTCCTTTGACCACTGACTTGGTCAACCCTACTCTGACTATTGTGTTACAGGGGCTGCAGACACAAACTTGGGCCCCCTCTTCCCTCCCTGGGGAGACAGACCAGGGTTCTCATACCAGCTAAAGGACACTTTGCCAAAAGGAGCTTTGGTGAGCCTCAGTTTCCTCCCCTGAGAAGTGGAGAGGACGAGCTCAGGTAATGCAGATACTTCTATGTGAAACAATGCTGCAGGCTGCCTCTGGCAGTAATGCTCCGCAGTGACAGAAAGGGGCTCCCCCATTTGCTTACCTTGTGAGAGCCTCCAGCTTTCAGGGAGAAGGGCCAGTAAATACTGGCTGTCAGAATCACCACTGTTGTCTCTTCCTGAGTGGGGCACCTGCTTGGGAAGGGACCACCTGGAGAGATAGGCTCCCCTCTGCACCCTGAATCTGTTCCTCACTGTTATCTGGCCAGGAAACACGTTTTGTTTTATCCCTGGGGACAACACGTTTTATCCCTGGGGACAACCAGCCTTCAAGAAGATGCGGCACCCAAACGTTGCTGGTTCAATTCCCTGTCAGGGCACATGCCTGGGTTTCAGGCCATGTCCACAGCTGGGGGTGTGTGAGAGGTAACAGATCCCTGTTTCTCTCGCAATGAATGTTTCTCTTCCTTTCTTTCTCCTTCCTTCTCTCTAGAAATAAATTAATAAAACAGTAACGAAGAAGAAGCCGCCGCCGAGGCACACGAGCCAAACTTGCACAAGATCAGTTGACAAGGGATCAGTCCACTTTATTAATTTACAGTCCAAGGCACTGAGGAAGATAGCTGGTATCAGGCACAGACACCTGCGGGCCGTACACCCTGCACAGCACCGATGTCCCCAGGGCCCTCCTATTTAGAATTGACAGCCTATTCGTGTTGGAGCCTTGATCAGATCTGGGAAGACAGGCTGGTCTCATCAGCAAGACTTCCATTTTCACTTTGTCCCCAAACCTAGTACGCGTAGCGCGTTTGAGATTTATCATCTCCTATGAACGAATCGTAGGTGTGTGTGTGTGTGTGTGCACGCACCTCTGCCTGAGCAGTCTGTTGTGACTGTGGATCTTAGGGCAGAGTGACTGTGTGTGCACCGCGGCAGTTCTGTGGTGTGGTGTGTGGATGTGCCCAGCTCTGGGGACCGGGCAGATTTGATGCAAGCCCTCCTTGTCTCTCCTGCCAGGACATAAATTCAGCTTCTGTTCTCTCCCTCCCTCCTGAGGCTTGTCAAAAAGGGCCACCACACAGGAAGGCAGGAAAGAGGCTGTTGGAAGAGGCTCCCACTTAGTGGAGTGGGGACAAGGGAAAATGTGAGGGGGGGGTGATGGCTTCCTTCCCCCTTGACTGAGGGTGGGAGGGGAGGCAGGGAGAAGAGGGCACTGTGTCAGTGAAGGTTCTAAAAATTGTCATGGCCCAGGGAAAGTGGGGCTTCCCACCTCATAGCTCAAGACACCATACAGGGTAGGCTGGGGGGTACTCAGATCAGGACCCCCAGTAGTCCCTCAGGCCAGGCTGGAGGCCAGGTGCTCAGGATCCAGCCTTCTGAGGCCTTACCAGGAAGAGGAAGATAGAGTTTGGAATTAATCTGAGGTCAGGGCGGCAGCCTAGCACTTTAGCCCGTGGGGTGGGGAAAAGAGATTATCCCTGTGATGTTTAGGGAAGTTAGAGATATTGCCCAGGAGGGTTTTGCTAGACAAACAGATGACATAACACAAAGTATATTTATGGATGTTGTATTTTGCCCATCGCGATCCAGAAAGGGTTTCAGGAAACCACACGGTGAATTAAATCCCAAGAGGCTTGTGAGAAAAGATTCTAGTTTGAAAAGCCATCTCTACAAAACAGGGACTGGAGCAGCTGTTTTTTCCCTGACTAGAACGAGGCCCCAAGGGAGGCAGGTCTGGGCTGAGCCCAGATCAGAGCTGGCTGTGGGCCAGCTGGCTCAGAGGGTGAGGAGGGCATGTATGTATAGTAGGGGGGATCAAGCCTGAGGACAGATAGGAGGACTACTAGGGACGGATATCTGGCCTGCTGCGGTCTGAGGCAGGGCACCAGGAGAACAAGCGGCTGGCTGGGCCCCGCCCACTGTGGGCCGAGAGTCTCAGGGCCGGCAGTTCCAGTGCTGTTTCCTTGGAGGACTGCACCCAACCTCAGCTCCCCAGTGCTGGCTGGTTTCCTCTCTTGTCATCCACCTGCAGGGGGCCAAGACCTCTGCTGGGACTCAGAATCAGTGCAGGTGTGCGTCTGATGGAAGTAGGGATGAGGCCAGACGTGGGCCACTTCTGGGGGGCACTGCAGGAGCTGGCAGCATTGGGTACCTCGGGGAAGGGTTGCTGAGGGACCCTGCTGAGAAGTCAGGGGAGGGTTGACACTGAATTGCAGCCTGGTTTGACCAGGGGTCTCCACCTCCTCGGAGCCCCAGGAGCTGGAAAACGTGATTGGCAGTGGCCCGTCTGGGCTCTGCTGTCAGGTTCTTCCTCCCTTGAACTTGGAGCACAGTGGTCAGTGCCTGGCACCTTCCCTCCCCTGTCCCAATGCAAAGGAGCGAGTTAGATTGGTTCCAGATCCAAGAGCTATCCCCAGGGCTCCATGTGACTCCCAACAGGACACCCTGTTGTGCTTTCCCTGGCCCTGCCCGCAGGGGCAGCACACGGGGCCCACAGCAGGGTTCCAGGCTGGACCTCAGTGGCTGCAGCTAGAATTAGGCACACAGGTGGAAACACTGACTTTGGCCCTGCCTGAGGGGACAGCCCGGACATCCAGAGCATTCAATGGCCAGACACCTAAATACCTTAGAGACCCCAAAGTCCAGAAGTCCCAATGTTAAGGGTGCCAGAGCTCACCACACTGTCAAAAACCCAAAACGCAGAGTTCCCAATACATAGTGCCCAACACCCAGGGGTCCTCATGCTGAGGGTGCCCAACATCTAGGCCACTCACAGTTCCTAACACCCACTTTGCAGAGACCCACTGTCCCAATTCACAGGAAAAGAACCTGGAGGGGAGGAAGTGGTGCCCTGGCATGACCCAAGTCCCTCCAGTGACTGGTGTTATTTGGGGAGTGGCCATCACTAAAGTTGGGGCCGGTGGTGGTGCGGGAAGCAGCTCTGCTTCCTCATTGCTCCCTCTCTGGGTCTGGAAAGGTCCAGAGGGGTGCAGGAGGGACGGCTTTTCCTCCACCTCCTGCCCTACCTGGGGTTGCAGGAGCTGTGTAGCGAGTGCCCACCTGTGAGTGTGCTGAAGTTGGGCTCATCTCTAGAAAGACAGTCATGAAAGAAAAGGGGTTCCTGCTCTTCTATTTGGGTCCTACGGCAACGGGACTGTTGCTGTGTCGCTGAAGGTCAACATGTTCCTGTCTGTGGCTGCTGTGTGGCCAGGGGCACAGCCGTGAGAATGAATGGCTGTTGGCATGTGATGGTGTTGGTGCGGGGCTGTGAGCATAGACTGTGTCAGCAAGTTGATATGTGTGACTGTCACAGTGGGCCTGATTATGTCCATCTGTCCAGACATCCTTATAAACCCTCCCTGCCTCACTGCTTTTCCAAGGGATGGGATGTAAAGTCCCTCTTCCCTCAGCCCCCCAGGTTCTGAGGCTCAGGCCTTCCTGTGGGGAGCAAGGGGCTGATCCCCATAGTCACCTGCAGCAGGCCTGGAGATTCCTCCCACAGCCCCTGTCCCTGTCAGACCCAAAGCCTCTTTGGACTGGGAAGATAGGAAGAGTGGTAGCTAAGTGGAGCAGCCAACACCCAAAATAGCCATCTACCCTGCGGGGAATCCTGTGACCCCCCCTCTGCCCAGTCCACCCAACCTGACCTGCTGACTTGGAGCCTGAGTAGGGTTCCTGTCTGACTCTGCTTCCCCAAATCTCACCTAAGTAAGCCCTTCAGACTTGAAGGATCAACAGAGCAATGCTGTCACTACAAATTATGATATCACAGGGAATTATGACATCACACGCATTGACACCAGGCTTAGGCGTGGGTGGTGCATGGCTGGCTGGCTGGCTGGGTGGGGCTGCATCTGTTGGTACCTCCACACAACTCCCAGCAGCTGGGGATGGCAGGGCTGGATAAGGCCATGTGCAAGGGCCCTGCCTTATCTGTCCCCCCCACATGCCTGATAAGCCTCTTACCATGGGCTGGCCCAGGGTGCAGGGAGCTGGCTGGAAGAGGGGACAGGGTCAGCTGGAGCTGGCTGAGCTCCAGTGCAGACAGCTGGGATCAGCATCCTGGCAGCGCCCCAGGATGAGGGAGGGGAAGGGTCCCCAGGAGAGCAATGTAGAGCAGGGGTTAAGAACACGGTTCTGAAGCCAGGCTGCCTACCCTCATGTCCTAGGTCTTCCACTTAATACGAGGTAAACTGGGATCTGAGTTTCTGTTATATCCTGCAATTAGAATACTGTTAGTAGTGACTCAATCATAGGATTGTTGTGAGGATTAAGTATGTGTGGAAGCAGCACAGAGGAGGGCTGGTATACAGGAAGCACTCATCTTCCTTCCTAGGAGAGATCAGGATGCTCCCCAGGAGGTGCCCCCTTGCCCAGAGCACATGTGGGTGGCCTGGGCCTCACTGGGGTTTCCAGAAGCTGCACAGCCTCATACACATTCCCATACCTTCCCAGTCCGCACTTGCCTCAGGGACCCTTTCCAAGAATCCTGGCCTTCCTGGCTTGGATTCTTCTAGTAACACCCAAAGACACTGTGGAGACCTGGGATCCTTTGGTGACAAAAGCCACACGTGGCAGTTGTAACTGGATCCCCAGGGCACATCTGGCCAGACAAGACGCTGTCACTTGTCTGGTTATTTTATGTCATCCTCACATCAAGCTTACAAGACAGGAGTTAATTCCATTTCCAGAATGAAGCCTGAGACAGGTGAAATAACTCACCCGAGATTACAGAACCAGCAAGTGATAGAATTGGAAGCCGAGCCCAGGCTGGCCTGTCTCTATAGTCTATGCTCTCACCGTGTGAACATTATGCACACGTGGCCGCGTGGTGACCCAGCAGAGGTCTTATGTGCCATACTGATAGTTTGGGTGAAACTGTGATTGGGTGTATGGCCACTGAAACTCTCCAACTCACAGTTATAAGACAGTGTGAATTGGTTTTGAGCACATGAGGTGGTGTGTTTGACTATTGGGATTTTTCTGTCGCTTTGGTGTGGCTACATGTGTTGCATGAGTATAACCATGGTTGGGCTTGCCATTTATGTTGTATGAAATTAGTCTGCTTGTGTGTGTGTGAGTGAGTGTGGTGTGGCTCGTGGGACTGTGTGGGGGGAGGTGACAGAGGGCCCTGAGTTCCCAGCGCCCCTTGCCTTTGCAGCCCCAGGACTGTGTCTGCTCCCCAGGACACGCATGATGGATGACTTCGCATGCCTGATGCGCTCCCGTGGGCCTGCCCCGTTCTTAGTTCTCCCCTCTCCCCTGCCTTTTTTTTTTTTCTTTTTTGGAAGTAAAGCAAATAGTAC
This sequence comes from Desmodus rotundus, assembly GCF_022682495.2. Taxonomy (NCBI): domain Eukaryota; kingdom Metazoa; phylum Chordata; class Mammalia; order Chiroptera; family Phyllostomidae; genus Desmodus; species Desmodus rotundus. The sequence goes on from NC_071389.1 coordinate 29,013,590, forward strand.
TACAAATGGAGTTGGCTTTCATTTTTTTCCATGGGATATTTGTTGAAAGCATATTACAGACCTTTGAGTGATATCTCAGAAAAGTCATTAAAAAGGAAAATAAACATGGCTATTCTAATTCTTTAATTTGAGTGGGTCGGTTCTCATTTGTTCTCAAGATGGTATTCATAGATGCTGGGGGTCTCCAAGACCCTTACAGGGGATCCACAAGGCAAAAATCATTTTCATAGTAATACTAAATTACTTGCCATTTTCACTTGGCTGGTACTGGCGCTGATGATGCAAGAGCAGCAGTGGGTAAGGCTGCTGGCACCCAGTGGGAATCAAGGCGTGGCTCCCAACTGTACTGGCAGCCCTGCGTGTGTCTCTGCCAGGATTCATGCACAGGGAAAAAATGAAGGAAGGAAGGAAGGAAGGGGAAACAAGGGCCAGTTTCACTTAGAAATTTCCTTGGTGAAGCAGTAAAATTATTAATTTTATTAACTTTTAACCCTTGAGTACGTCTTTATACTTTACGTGACAAATGGGAGTGTGTATGAAGCGTGTCTGCTGCTGACTGAAGAGAGATCATTATCTCAAGGAGAAGCACTAACGAGGCTAAGCTGTGAGCTGGAAGTCACCCTTTTACTGAACACTAGTTTTACTTAAAACAACAAAAGACAAAAAAAAGTTCAGACTTGGACGTTTGGCATACGTTTTCTGGAAAGTGGATGGAGTGAGCCTGTCACTTCAAGGGGGGGAAAAACTATTCGTGTTTGTTGCCAATGATAAAATTAGAACTTTAAAATAAAATTAGATTTTGGAAAACTTCTGTCTGCTACTGTAAATTTGAAAGCTTCTCAATTTTAATGAGATTGTTAATGACATTAATAAATGCATGTGGGGTTTTTTTTGCATTGCAACATGAAATGTTTCAATATTTGGAAGATCTGCATAACTCAGTGATTCAATATTTGTCACTGAACCAAATGGCTAGTACTAGAATCAAATCATGCATAGATAAAAGATTTCTTCAAAGTGCAAGACTACCCAATGGAACTTCAGGTCAAAATGGCAGCGTAGGCAGAAATGGTCGCCTCTTCACACAACCACATCAAAGTTACAACTAAAACAGACAACAGCCATCATGCAGAACCTTCAGAAATAAAGTTGAATAGAAGTCTGACGACTACGGATTAAACAAACCACATCCATCCAGACTGGTAGGAAGGGTACAGATGTGGAATGGGCTGATCCCTCACATGTGTGGTGGATAAAAATTCGGGAGGGATATCTCGGGAGTGAGGAGTCCCAGCCCCACACCAGGCCCCCCAACCCAGGGTTCCAGTGGCAGGAAAGTTAATCCCCACAGCTTCTGGCTACAAAAACTAGCGGGGATTGAGTTGGTGGAAGAAACTGCTGGAGCCTCGAGCAATTCCTGTTAAAGAACCCACAAACGAACTCACCTGCTCAGACTCACTCCCTCTGAGCTCCAGCAGGGGGGCAGCAACTTGAAAGGCACTAGTGGCATACAGGGAGGAACTGAAGTGGCTGGCATCAAGGCGAGCAGAGGCCATTGTCACTTTTCTGAGCCTTCCTCCCCCTCAGAGCCAGCAAGCTGGTGCCATATCTGACTCCATCAACCTGGTTAACACTGTTTGACCCACCTTGGAGATCCCCAGAGATTCTGCCCCACCCAAATTATGGGCCCATCCAAGCTGCCTTCCCACATGAAAGGCTGGTCTTAGCCCATAGGTGGCAAACACAAGGCCCGCAGGCCAAATCCGGCCCTCCACCTTGTTTTATCTGGCCTGGCATCTTGTGTCCACCCAGCAGCAGCGCCAAGCTCTCGCTTAACTGTTAAGGAGTAATTACATTTATACAGCCTTAAAATTACATTTGGCCCTTTGAAGGCAACTGCGAGGCTGATGTGGCCCCCGGTGAATGTGAGTTTGATACCCCTGTCTCAGCTCATGCTTCACAACTTCCTAGTTCCTATTAAACAAGCAACAGCTGGTCTCAGTGAGCTCCAGGCCAGACACTGGCAACAGCGAGACTAGATTCACAGCTTGGCTTCACCTGGGAATCTCCAAGCCCAGCTCAAGTATCAGCCATCTCAGATTGCTTTATAGCTCAGGCAGGGTGGCCCAGGCAAAACACAGGTGAGGGCTGGCCTTGGCCTGCATCACCTGGGAAACCCCAGAACCAGCACACCTGGTGGACAACTACAGACCACATCAAAGCACCACCACCCTGCCCCTGCACAGCTGATCCTCCATGGAGAGTGGTGGTTGAGGGTAAGTGGTCACAGCCAATCCTTGCAGCTGACTGGCTTGGGTAAATCCCTCCCATTGATCTGCCAACAGCAACCAAGGCTCAACAAAAAGAGGGTGTACTCAGCCCATGTGAAGGGTGCACCTTGAATACCCAACTTGGGTGATAGGGGAGGTTGTGCCACTGGACCCTACAGGACACCTACTACATTAGGCCACACTATCAAGACACGGAGTCAAAGCAGCTCTACCTAATACATAGAAACAAACACAGGGAGGCTGCCAAAACAGAGACAAAGAAACATGGCCCAAATGAAAGAACAGATCAAAACTCCAGAAAAAATAGCTAAATGAAATGGAGATAAGCAATCTATCTGCTCTGAACCTTGAGATAAGTTCAAAACATCAGTTATCAGGATGTTCAAGGAACTTAGTGAGAACCTCAGCAGTATAAAAAAGATCCAGTCAGAAACAAAGGATGCACTCACTGAAATAAAGAACAATTTACAGGGAAAAAACAATATAGTGGATGAAGCCGAGAATCAAATCAATGATTTGGAACATAAGGAAGCAAAAAACGACTATGCAGAATGACAAGAAGAAAAAAGAATCCAAAAGAATGAGCACAGTATAAGCAGACTCTGGAACAACTTCAAGTGGTCCAATGTTCTCATCTAAGGTTGCCAGAAGGGGAAGAGAAAGAGCAAGAAATCATAAATCTATTTGAAAAAATAATGAAAGAAAAATTCCCCAATTTGGTGAAGGAAATAGACATGCAAGTCCAGGAAGCACAGAGAGTCCCAAACAAGATGGATGCAAAGAGGCCCACTCCAAGACATCACAATTAAAATGCCAAGGGTTAAAGATAAAGAGAGAATCTTAAAAGCAGCCAGAGAAAAGAAGTTATCTACAGGGGAGATCCCATAAGACTATCAGGTGCTTTCTCAAAACAAACTTTGCTGGCTAGAAGGGATTGGCAAGAAATATTCAAAGTCATGAAAAGCAGGGACCTATAACCAAGATTGTTCTACCCAGCAAAGCTATCATTTAGAATCAAAGGGCAGATAAAGAGCTTCCCAGACAAGAAAAATCTAAAGGAGTTCATTATCACCAAACCATTATAATATGAATATTAAAGAGACTTATTTAAGAAAAAGAAGATCAAAACTATGAACAACAAAATGGCAAAAAATACATATCTATCAGCAAATGAAGCTAAAAATTAAACTAAGCAAACAAGGATAACAGACAGAATCATGGATATGGAGAACATTTTCATGGTTGCCAGATGGGAGGTAACCATCTGGGGTGTAGGGGAACGGGTGAAGAGGTGAGGGGACTAAGTACAAATAGGTAGTTACAGAACAGCCATGGGGATGTAAAGTACAGCATAGGAAAGGGAGTAGCCAAAGAACTTACACTTATGACCCACGGACATAAACAATGGTGGGGGGATTGCCTGAGGGACTGGGGGGTGCTGGGTAGAGGGAGGCAAAGGGGAAAAAATTGGGACTACTGTAATAGCATAATCAATAAAATATAATTTAAAAAATTCCTGTCAAGATACCAATAACATATTTCACAGAACTAGAACAAATATTTCAAAAATTTGTATGGAGCCACTAAAGGCCCTAAATAGCAACAAAGATCTTTGGAAAGAAAACAAAGTATAGCAAACAATACTATAAGGCCACAGTAAGCAAAACAGCGTAGTACTCACATAGATCAATAAAAACAGACACATAGGTCAATGGAACAGAATAGAGAGCCCAGAAATAAACCCACACCTTTATAGTCAATTAATATTTGACAGAGGAAGCAAGCACACAGAATGGGCTAAAGATAGTTTATCCAATAAATGGTGTTGGGAAAATTGAACAGGCACATGCAGAAAAATGAAACTAGACCACCTTCCTACGCCACACACGAGAATAAACTCAGAATGGATTAAAGACTTAAATGTTACAACCGAAACCATAAAAATCCTAGAGAAAACATAGGCAGTAAATGGGACTACAACAAACTGCAAGGTTTTTGCACAGCAAAGGACAGCCCACTGAATGGGAGAACGTAATTGCTGATACATCTGATAAGAGGTTAATATCCAAATTTATAAAGAATTTATAAAAACACCAAAAATAAAGAACCCAATCCAATTAAAAAATGGGCAAAGGACCTCAATAGACACATTTCTAAAGAGGACACACAGATGGCCAATAGACATATGAACAGATGCTCAATGTCACTAATCATCAGAGAGATGAGAATTAAAACCACAATGAGATATCACCTCACACCTGTCAGAATGGCCATCGTCAATAAATCAACAAACAATAAGTGCTGGGGACGATATGGAGAAAGGGGAGCCCTAATGCAGTGTTGGTGGGAATGCAGACTGGTGCAGCCACTGTGGAAAGCAGTATGGAGTTTCCTCAAAAAATTAGAAATGGAACTGCTTTATAATTCAGTGATTCCACTTCTGGGAATTCATCAGAAGAAACATGAAATCCTAATTCAAAAGAACATAAGCACCCCTATGTTCATTGCAGCATTATTTACAATTGCCAAGATTTGGAAGCAGCCCAAGTATCCATCAGTAGATGAGTGGATAAAACAACTATGGGACATTTACGCAATGGAATAGTACTCAGCCATGAAGAAGAAAAAATTTTACCCTTTGCAACAGTATGGATGGACCTGGAGAACATTATGCTAAGTGAAATAAGCAAGTTAGAGAAAGACAAATATCAATGATTTACTCATATGGGGAATCTAATGAACAAACTGAACTAACAAGTAAAATAGAGACAGACTCATAGATAGAGAGCAGGCTGACAGCTCTGGTGGGGGGCTGGGGGTGGAGGTATGGAGCAAATAAAAAAAAGGACTCGTGGACAGGGACAATAGTGTGGCAATTGCAGAGGGGAGGTGAGTGGGTGGGAGTGGGAGAGGGTATAAATTGTAATAGAAAAAATAGAATAAAATATAAAGAGCAAAAAGATTAATAAATGTATCCTTGGGTAAGGATTTAAAAAAAATAATAAAAATAACATCTTGTTCACCTCAAACTTACACAATGTTATATGTTAATTATATTTCAATTTAAAGAAAGAGTCCTTATTTGCTTTTGTCCTAGATCTCTGTTCTTATTAACGTACTACAGCAAATAAGTTTATTTCACCGCTTACATTACAGTGCACATAAACTACAGATTCCCAACCTGTTCCCCGTGTGGCTGGCGACGTTCTCTCTCCCTCGTGGAATCTGTACGTCGTCACCTTCTCCCTGTGCAGCCTGGTCTTCCTCAGCAGGAAGAAGAGTGGCCCGCTACTGCCTCCAGGGCAGACCACATCGGCGGGCTGGCCCGGCTCTGCCCACTCACTGGTGTCCGTGCTTCATTTCCTCTCTTCTGTTTCTAAACACACTTTTTAAAAAAGCTACTGTTTATTGAGGACATCATGTGTTAACTTTAATTCATTTTCCCATTTAATCCTCACAACGACTCTACAAGCTAGATGCTCTTTTATAAACAAGAACACACAACCTCAGAGGGGTTAAACGAAACCTCTAGGGATGGAACTGACCTTCAATTCCTGTGCATTTATACCTTCAAAAGCTACCCATCTCAAGTCGAGTACTTCAACGTCTGCTTTCAGTAACACAGCTCCACTACCTGCAGAGACCAGCACCGATCCTCACCTGAGCCCCCACTGAGTCCTCACATTGGGGTCCTTGCCTCTGAGCCTCCACGGACCCCATGTCATGTTTAGGGCGTGTCTGTCCCAAGCCTGTGAGACAGCCCCTCTCTGGGGGGTGGGGGGATGGCAGAGGTCGTGGGGCCTGGAGGGGAGGGGCCTGCACTGACAGAAGCAGGAGTGCAGACAAACCACAGGCTTTCAGCTCCCGCCATGGTCAAGAATGTTCCCAGACAACACTGACCTCTCACCCCAACCCGCCTCAGCTCAAGGATCCACTGTCCCCACCACCCCCACTTCAAGAACCAGCAGCCGCCTCTGGAGCAACTGGGGCATCACCATAGCAACTGGGCCAGGGCAGCATGGTGCGGGGTGAGGCTGCTTTAAAGCCTTTCAGTGCCCCCAAACACAGGCCCAATTCTCTCATGGTGGTAATGCTCAGGGGCCCTAGGGATTAGAGGGTCCAGAAAAGGAGGGATCATCCACTCCCCCCCACGTCTCTCAACTCAGAGGAAGATGTTTCTCTGGTCTCAGCCAGGTCCTTTCTGAGACAGTCGAGTGGGAAACTCAAGCTCTCTGTCCAGACCCCCCCCAGCCCTCACCAACGCTCCAGATACTGTTGGATGTCTCCTGCCTCCTCCTGGCATTCTGGTGGCAGAAGTAGAGGGGAAGCTGGAAAGGTCTGACCTCTTGCCTCTTCCCTGTGCCCTCGGTGGCATGTCAGGGATGAGATCTTGTCAGGGGAGCACCTGATGGAGGAGTGGAAGAGTGAACATGGTGGATAGGGCTGCCCAGGGCTTGGTGACCTAGACGGAGGCCTTGTGTGGGCGATTAGCTGTCACGCTGGGTCTAAGCTCCTTACCCTCAGAATCCATCCTCTCCACCCCCTGGGTCTAATCCAGAGGTGGGGGAGGGACCTTGGTGGGTCCCCAGCGACCCATCGAGCATAACCAGCTGTGGCCTTGTAGGGGTCAGGCCTCTTTTTGTCTCTGTGAGTCTCTCTGTTTCTGTGGGTTTCTCTGCCCTCCCGGGCTTGTGTTGGGCGTCTGTGTTTCTGTCTTCCTGCCTCCGTGCGTATTCTGTGCCTTGTGTCTGTGGGAAACTCTGTGGCCCTGACTCCGTGAAACTGTGGCCGATGGCAGAGGGCAGGGACCACTGGGTGCTGGTTTACACAGATCTCAGTGACAGGACAGGAAGTCTTGGGACACACACTGGTAGGTGACATGAGGTTTTAGACAACACAGAGTCCGGGTAGCAGTGCACTGTAGGTGACCCCGGGTGTGATCTGTAGTTGACACACAGACTCGGTGACCCTGAGTTGTGGTTAGCACAGGATCTGAGTGACTCAACAATAGCACTTCAGAAAGAACGTGGGAGGCAGTAGAGTGGCCGCGGTGGTTTCCAACTGCACGCGACCCTCCCCGGCTGGGGACATCCCGGGGCGCTGCAGACAGGCTGGGTTGTCACAACCAGGGGGAAGGTGTGCTACTAGCATCTGCTGCGAGAGGCCGGGATCCTGCTCAACATCCCACAAAGCACAAGACAGCCCCACAACAAAGAATGCTCTGGCCCAGTTTGAAATCCCAGCGCTTGCACTCCGAGACCTAGGGCAAACTTTCTCGTCTCTAACCCGAGTAGCGCCTTCCTCAGGTTATTGGGATTACTGAGTCGATACTTGCAGTGTTTAGAGGAGAGCTGGCACATAGTAAGTGCTGTTTATTGACTCCTCTTTGGAGAGAAGAACGGTAGATCTAGATTCGGGGAGTCAAATATTCTCTCCCTTTCTACTTACAGCTTCTGCATCAGAGAGGCTTCTTCCAGTGCAGGAAACCACTTGGCCAACGGCAGCCAACATCACGCCGGCTTACCGATATCAGAGGCCAAGACACAAGCTTTTCTCTGCTTCAGTACTTCTAAGTCTGGAAGACCCGCCTGACTGGCTTGTCTTGGTCCTGTGATTGGACCATGTTCTGCAGGAAGCCCTCACTGAGACCAGAACCACCTGACTGGGGAGAGAGCGTTGTTTTCCACAGGGAGGGGAAGCTGTTACCCAGCAGGGAAGGGCACCTGAGCAGGCCAAAGTGACGGATGCCCCTTCCCAGGGGCTGCGGATGAACCTGGTCTGATGCAGTGTCTGATCCATTAGGGCTCTAGGTGGCGCTGTGGTGCCCAATGGCTTCTGTGAGCGAATCTGTTTAAACGTCTCAAAAACAGTCAACTCTGTTGACCGCTCTCCTTCTTACAACACTTTTTTCTCTAGCTTTTTTGACAACATAATGTCTTGATTTCCCTCTTTCCTCTCTGGTGGCAGCTCCTCCGTCTCCTTTCTGGTTTGCTCTCCCGAGCCTAGAAACGGTGGAGGCGCTCAAACTCAGCCCAGACTCCGCATTCTCAGCCCTCTCTAAGGGCTTACGATGCCGTCTCGCTGGTAGCTGGAAGCTGCCGTTACGGGAGCACTGACACCACAGAGAACGACATGCTACAAATCAGGGTTCCTTGTTTGTGTTGGAGAAACAATGGTCAAACAGTGGCCAGCATATTGCTGTCCGTTGACACGAAAACTCGGTTTTATCTAGACCTTGTCTCGCCCACAGCCCTGTGTCACTCCAACGCGTCCTCAACCACGACCCCGTTTTCACACACCCTGCATAAAACTCTTTCAACCCCAGTTCACTTAACCCTAAACCCATTTTCAACCGGAGCGTGTGCGTCCCGCAGCCATTTACCGTTCCGCACTCTCTGGGCGCTGTCATCGACAACGCAGAGCCACTCTTACCAAGGTGCCCGCAGCCCAGGGTCCTCACTGGCTGACATGGACCACATTTGTGCCACCCAGACACTCCTTACATGGTGCATCATCACCTGGGCGTGGATGTAAAAAAGTACCGGTATTCCATGTAGGATGAGCTCACTTGGCAATATAAGAAAAATAAAACAGATATCAGCCTGTGTTTGAGAAATTTTCCACGAGGTCTGGTGAAGGGTAATCATCATAGTCAACATGTATGGAGCGCTTACTAGTATTGGGTCATTTCGAAGCACATTCTATATTAACTCATTGTATAAATACATATTAACTCTTCTAATCTTCACAACAAACCTGGGGGAGTAGATACTCTTACTTTCGTCTTTAAATAGCTGAGGACACCAATGCACAGGGCTGAAGTGACTTGCCCGAGTCCACGTCATTAGAAAATAGCAAATCCAGGATTTGCTCCAAGGTTTTAAAACATGCACCCCTGACAGCCACCAGCTAGAGTATATTTCTGTTTAGTTACGCTGGTTTTGATTTTTAAATGTACAGTAAGAAGCAATGTGGTATAGTTAGCAAGGCTTGGTCATAGAAATGTTTTTGTTGTGAAAGTTTGCTCATTTTTGTTTTTCTGAGATAAAGCAGTTGCACTGATAGCATTAAGCTACCCAGTCCTCTGAGTAGGCTAATGAGATATTAGTCATGACTTTTAATATAAAAACCTTGGGGAGAGAAAACAGTAAGAGCTGGTCCCAGGGTGAAGGGCCGGAGGGAGGGAGGGAGGAGGAGGAGGGGCGGGAAGAGACGGTGATGATCAGGAGAACTAGTCTAGCTAGATAGGGTCCAGCCTGGTCAGAAGATGGGACCACCATGGTTGACAAGTACTTTATTTTTGGGTGATGACCCAAGACCCAATTCAACCCTTTGACTTACTTTCCTGGAGCTTTGACAAAGATCCAACACAATCACATCAACTTCACTAATAACACATCTGCCATCAGTCACACACATCTTGAGGGAAAGAATGCCTGCATTGTGAGACTATCTTGCCCTGGAGCCACGGGCGCAAGAATAGCGGCATGGAGAGGGTTGCTACTTCCTTCCTTATTCGTGTCACCTATTTCCTTCCTTGGTGCTTAGTATGAGGAATAATCAAGTAGAAGAATGTGGATGGGTTAGACAGAAGAGGAGTGTGCCCCTGGGAGTTCACAGAAGCCAAGCTGCAACAAATTAGCGCTAGAGGCGGGGTTACAACGCTCTCTAGTGGACACTTTAGGAATTTATGCACTATCAGATTTTGGAGGTGGCAAATTAAGGCAGGCTAAATCCATCAAGGGCAAGGTTATTTAGCTGGAGATTGGCCTCCAGAATGTTTGAAAAGCAGGCCATAGGAGACCACTGTGCATGTGCGTGCGTGTGCGTGTGCGTGCGTGCGTGTGTGTGTGTGTGTGTGTGTGTGTGTGTGTGTGTGGAGCTGTACAGCCTCGCCTAACTTCACCATGCAAAAGTCAGGGAAATGGTTATGGAGGCAAAATGTGGGAGTAGCTGCAGGTAATGACCCAAAGACTTCGTTTAAAAAAGTGAGAAAACCAAAGGCTGTGGAGGTAGGAACTTCCCCCCTCTCTTGAAGTAGTCTGAATAAGGTGATTTTAATAAGAAGGCACAGCCAGTAACTTTCCAGGCAGAACGGGACGCATGCCTGGCGGTTCTGGATGTCCAGTTAAGCTGAGAAATGCTCTGATTCCACTGGTTCCCTTGACTCACCCAGAACAGAGGAGGACCAAGAGGTATGACAGGCACAGTGAGATGAAAGGACGTGCTCGTCAGAGTGGGGAGATGGAAGGGCTTGGTGGGAGAGGGGAAGACGAAAGCAAGTAAGAGAGGTTTCTTCTTAACAGTGTCTGTTTTTGTCTTTAAATGTGTTTAATGTTTTCTCCTCTTAAGAAGGCACCACGCTCTTGTGTTTCGAGCCTGAAACTTTTATGATATGGTTGGATATAAAGCTAATTGAAAATTTGTGTTTGGGAATTTAGAAAATATTCTTTTGCCCTGGCCGGGTAGCTCAGTTGGTTAGAGCATCATTCTGATATGCCAAGGTTGTGGGTTCAATCCCCAGTCCGGGCACATAGAAGAATTACCCAATGGATGTATAAATAAGTGCAATAACAATTCAATGTCTCTCTCGCTCTCTCTCCCCCTTTCCTCTCTCTCTCAAATCAATAAGTAAAAAAATTTTTAAGTACAAACTAGTGGTTACAAAACAGCCACGGGATGTCAAGTACAGCACGGGGAACATAGTAATATTGTAAAACTGTGTATGATGTCAGGTGAGTGCTAGATTTATCGAGGAGACCACTTCATAAGTTATATAAATGTCTAATAATTGTGCTGTACACCCAAAAGTAATATAATATTGTATGCCAACTATAACTGAAAATAAAATAAAGTACTTTGAAAAATAGAATAATATAAAAATCAATGCCAAAAACCCATTTATAACTATTTAAATAATACAAATCAGAAAGAATACCAGTGATCAGATTTGATCCTGATTCCAATTTTAGAGAATTGTTTGATGTAATAGTATTCATAACATTAATCAAAATACTCTTTAATACTGTATTACTTCTGTTTATTAAAAAACACCTCAGAAGAAATAAAAATGCAAGCCACAAGCAGGGGGCAGATATTTGTAACTCATATAACCAACAAAGGATTAATATTTAGTAGATGTAAATAACTCCTATTAAGCAATAAGAAAAAGAGAAGCAGTTTAGTAAAAATAAAATTGACAAGAAGCATTCTCAGAAAAGGAAACATGGATGGTCACTAAATTGATGAAGATGCTTAACTTTATTAATAATCGGGGGAATGTAAACACGACCAGAAGGAGAGGCTATTTTACACGCACTCAACTGGCAAAAACGGAGTGTGACACTGCCTTCCGAAGAGGACTTTGGTCGATGAGAGTAGTGGGTGTGCAAATTGAGCAGCTACGTTGGAAAACAATTTGGCATTAGCTTATGTTATTGAACAATCGCATAGCAAGAAATTCGACTCGTAGATACATATCCGAGAGAAAATTTCGCCACGTACACCGGAAGACGTGTATTAAGGATGTTGCCAACAGCACTATCTGTAAGAGAAAACAAAACAAACCTGGAACGCTTCAAATGCCCACTGACCACAGAATGGACGGATTGTGTCATATTCACACAGCAGTAAAAACAGACGATGTTCCGTAGGTGCCGCAACATGGATAAATCTCAGTAGCATAATTGTGAGTGAAGAAGGGAATCTCAAAAGACTACTCCCTGCATAAAGTTGGAAAACAAAACAAAGCAATATCTCCCTTAGGCATCCGCATGTGTCCTAAAACCTTCGGGCAGCAGTGACCTGCTGGGGCTGCAAGCAAACTGGACAGGGAAGGAGCGCACGGGTAGACCTACGTCACCAATGGTTTAGCTGTTGGGATGAATGTCGGACTCATAGGTGTTCATTGTGCTATTAAAAAAACAAAAACAAGAAATAAATAAATGGTCTTCACTGTCTCATCTTCTGATACTAATACGGTCTTCCTTGCCTTCAAGCCCAACCAGGGCAGATGGCCAACCCCACTCCTGGGCCAGCCTCCTGCCCCCTTGAGGTCAGTTAGCAGCCGTTTCTAGTGTGAATCACTGTGCCGGTCCTGGTTCTTCGCTGCAGCCCACGGAATCTGCAGCACCGGTAGAAACAGGAAGGGATTTATTGTACGGTGCTACCTACTGGGCAAAGCCAGATTTTGAGAGAGGATGGGTTGTGGCTCTTGGGATGGGCGAGGGCTCTTGGATGATGCTGGTTATGACTGACACAAGTTTTGGAGGCTGGGGCTCCTATGCAGAGTCTGCCATGCAGGTTCTGATTTCAGTGATTTGTTGTAGGCGTTCGCTCAGGAGAACGGGGTGAGGGGAGCAGGAGAGGACAGCGAAAGAAAGTTAAGCAAGGGTGTGGATGTAGTTTCACCTAGAGACTGTCCTCAGCCTGGTTTTGCAGGGAGCCTTGGAGTGTGAACTGCACCACAGAATTGGCTATTTTAGGTGAGTGAGATAGGACACCTCTTTGTACCCTGGGGATGGTGTGTACCCCCTGGGGGAGTTGGTTCTAAAGTGGCTGAGGGCTATTATTCAGAGAAGGAGCAACCAGCTCTCGCAGCCGCTCGGGTAGGGTGTGCTGACCAGGGCAGAGCACCGGCAGTGACCCGATGCCAGGCTGACCTCATGGGAAGCGTGGGGACGATCTGGGACCAGATCGGGTTGGGGGGATGGGACAGGGCAGCAGAGGCTGTGCACATGTGCATGGGCTGTCTGTGCACTTCGGAGGCACAAGCTTGGGTGGGTTCCTGAGACTCTGGTGCTTAGCCTCATGCAGCAGCGACCTCTCTTCCCTATCTGCACACTGGGCGGACAAGCTGAACCCTCCCCTTAGCTTTCATTCCAGCAAGTTCCAAGCACCTCATCAGCCCACCCCCCACGCTGTAATCAGGGTCACCCCCCCTCCCTACTCAGACAGAGAGAACTGAGGCTTTTCTCTTATCAACCTGCCCCTTCCACCCCCCTTCCCCTGTGGCCTTGATGCCAGGCCCTGAGAGCTCTCCATTCAATGTGGTATCTGATTCATTGGGTGATAGGCAGCTTGTTCCCAAGTGGTCTGCCTCAATCTGCAGTGGAACAGTCAGCCTCCTAGGAGGGCAGGACAGGGGCATTAACCCCTGCTCTGCCCGCAAGATTCTCCAGGGCCACAGGGGTCACCACTGTGGCATCACTGACTGAGTGGCCTTGCCTGTGCCTTCTGCACACATCTCCCCTTCCCCAGCAGCCCCCCTCCAGCAGAAATTTACATCTCAGTGAGCACTCACATAGGAAGTCAGAGCCAGCACAGCCTTGTGGCTGAGACAGGACTTGGAGGGAGACATTTCAGGACATTCCAGCTTCTCCATCCTTCTAGCTGATGGGTAGGGGACATCGTGGCAGGGTGGCGGGAGGGGACTGAGCCGGAGTAAGAGGTTCCCCAGGAGGGGCCTTGGCCAGAGGAGGCTCAGCGGGCTCTGCCTGGGCTGGTGGTCTCTCCCTCTCCCCTCGGCCCTTGTCTTGGGGGTGCTGAGGCAAAGGCTGTGTCTATTTTTACCACTGACAGCTTGGGTGAGCAAGTCCCCATGTTCCAGCCCAAAGGGCGCCAACTCCCCCCTTTTCTTTTCCTGTCCTTTCCCAGTCTTTGCTCCTGCCCTGGCTGCAGTCAGTTTCTGTCCCTTCCTTCAGCTCCTGTGCCCCATCGTCCCTCCCAGCTGTGGCCACTGTGGTTAGGGGTCCCTCTGTCCCTCCTGTGCTTGGGATCCCCCACCCTCGACCCTCCTGCTTTGCTGATTAGTCCTTCTCTCTTGCATTTGTAGCCTCCAAGTCTGTGGGTTCTGTCTACAGCCTGCAAATATGCAAAAATCCTCCTTTATTAAAAAAATAAAAGCAGTCCCCAAATCTCCCTCCACCGCACATCGTGCCCCAAGCTCTCCTGTCTCCCTTCGGCAGACTCTCCGTGGGAACCAGACGCCGCTGCGCTGGCTGCGGGACAAAGAGAGCCGGAGCTGACGCGCTGGAGCCGCGCAACGAACATCGCGAGAGGAGCAGGAATCACTTTCAATGAGAAAGGGCAATCATCGACTTTGCGTTTAAAATAATTGGTGAAGTGCTTGTTTGAATTTTAGCATACATGTAAGCTTGACGTTATTATTTTGAAAATTTAAAATATATTTTGTGCCACATTTAGGAGGCATGGGAGCCCTAATCATTTAAAGGTGTCAGTTCATCACTGTAACCAAATCTCTTCCTCCCCTCTCACTCTTCAACCCTGCGCGGCTTCGTTCACCGCCCAGTGACCACCTGCTTCTACCACCTGCATCTACCCAAGCCACCAATAACTTCCGTGTTGACAAACCTGACCGGCCTGTCCGCCAAAGTCACCTCTGGTTTTGAAAAGCTCTCCTGTGGGTTCTGTGACAGCTGCTCTCCTGGTTTCCCCTCTACGTCTCTTTTTTCTTTAAAAAAATTATTTATTTTCAGAGAGAAGGAAGGGAGGGAGAGAAACATCATCACGTGTGAAGAGAAACATCGATGGGTTGACTCTCACTCTCCACCAACTGGGGACCTGGCTCACAACCTGGATGTGTCCTGACCGGGAATCGAACCAGTGATCTTTCCGCACTCAGGCTGGTGCTCAACCCAATGAGCCGCACCGGCCAGGGCTCTCCTCTAGCTCTCAAACCCTTCCCTTTCTGACTTGCTCTGGGACCTTCTGCCTTCCTGAAATGTCTGTATTCCTCGGAGTTCTGAGCTGGGTCTTCTTCTCTATCCCTCTGCGTCTCCCGTGGGCTAGCTCCCCCACTTTTATGGTTTCAGTTAGCATCTGTGCTTGAATTACACCCCAATACCCTTCCCTCGCTCAGCCATAGCACCGTAGCTGTCTGGGACCAGATCAGGATTAGGTGTAATTGCCTCTGAATTGGTCTCCCTCTGTCTCTACTTGCTCAATCCACTTTCCATGCTGCAGCCAGCCTGATGAGGTCTCAGGGATTCCTCCCCGGCCCAGGATACACCCAGGCTCCTTAAAGGGGCCTTTCAGACTTTCCGCACTCTGGTTCTCGACGCCACCTCAGCAGCAGCTCTCCCCTCTCTTTGCCACTCACCCTCTGATCCAATGGTATGTAACTCCCTGGAACCTGTCCTGTGCCCCATCGCCCTGTTTCTCCCCTCTGCTGCTTGGATTGCCCGTTCCCTCTCCTCCTCCTCCTGGGGGGCAATGAGTGCCAGGCCGGAGAGGACAGTGAGTTGGATTTAGGTGGTGGCAATAGATGTGGTGAGCCTCGGAGGCACTCTGCACCCACTGCACTTTGAAGGCAGATATGACAGGACTTGAAGGATTTGGAAGTGGGGAGAGAAAAAGAAAGGAGCCCAAGATTGCTTCCAGTGTGGGGTTTCTGTGTTTGTGTGTGTGTGTTGCCTGAATAACTAGAAAGAATGAGTTCTAGACACAGAGTGGGAAGAGTGGTTTTGGGTGGGAAGATAAGGAATTCAGTTTTGGATGTGTTAATGGAAGTGCTTGTTTGAAATCCACTTTGGTATATGGATCTGGATTCAGGAGACTGGCCTGAGCTGGAGCTGTGAATCATCATTGAGAAGGTGGAATTTAAAGCCATAAGACTGGCTGAGACCACCAAGGATAGTAGGGTAGATAGTAAAGACAAGAGGCCCAAGAGCCTTCAACATGAAGAGGCTGGAGAGATGAGCCTCAGGAAAAAGGTAGTGGTGTAGGAGGAAAAGCAGAAAAATGCAGCATCCTGAAAGCCTAGTGGAAAAGGAATGTGATGGGGGAGGAAGTGGCCAACTGGGTCAGAGGTCAAGTGAGCTGAGATCTGAGACTTGACCGCTAGATTTCTTTTCTTTTTAACTTTAAAAAAAAGATTGTATGTATTTATTTTTAGAGAGGAGGGAGGGGAAGGAGAAAGAGAGGGAGAGAACATCATTGTGAGAAAGAATCGTCGATTGGTTGCCTCTCGTACACACCCCAGCCGGTGACCAAAACTGAAAGCCAGGCACTGCCCTGACCAGGAAGGGACCTTTCGCTGTGCGGAATGACGCCCAGCCTACTGAGCCACGCCGGTCAGGGCTGACCACTGGATTCCCTAACAGCGAGGTCACCAACAATGCTGACAGGGGCAGCTCAGGAAATGGTGTGATCAAAAGCTTATGTGGGCGTGTCCAAGAGAGAAAGGACAGAGAGGAGCTGGAGTGAGGTGGATAGACAATTCTTTTGAGGAATTTTTCTGGGGGAAAAAAAAAAGAAGGCACAGTAAAGTAGGGATGAGTTAGGGTCGTGAGGGTTTTTAAAGATGGAATAAGTAAGTGACTATTATTTCTGTATATTTATGGGATATAGTGGGGAAAAGACTGATGAAGCAAGAGAAGAAATATTCGGAGAACAGAATCCTTGAGGGGCAGAAGAGGCAGGGACCTCCCCACCCCCCCGCACCCCCAGCAGAGAGCTTGGCCTGAGACAGGGGCTCTTCTGAGCTACTTGTGCAGTTCCTCCTCCCCCTCCAGCTCCACTCCAGTCCTGCTCTTTGGAGAGGCCTTGCCTGACTGCCCTTCTAGAACGCTGCTGCCCATCACTCTCTGTCACTTTATCCTGCTTTACTTTCACTTGTAGCATTTCTTATAATAATATTATATAACAGATTTGCTTATTTTTGTCTTCATCATTAGAAATTAAATTCTGTGTAAGGAGACACTTGGTCTTGTTCATCCCTCTCTCCTTAGAACCTCACACAGTAGCTGCCCAGTAAATATTAGGGAATGAAGGGACAAGTGACTTCTTCCCCAGTGCCCATTATAACCCACTCAATTCTCATTCCATATAACCCACATCACTTCCCATTCTCCTTCCCCATTCATTCAAGAAAATATTCAGTTCCATCTCTGTTGGTACCCTCATTATCACATACCATCCTTCCACACACTATCCTTATCCTGTGTGTGTCCATCCCATCTCATCTGTGTCTTATCTCCTCCGCCCCCCATCTTAATTCCTCCCCAGCCACCTCCTGTCTCCCCATCCCGATCCCATCATTATGGTTAGCCTCATCCCTGTTTCCAACACTGTCTCTGTCCCGCCCTCTCCATTCCACTCTGTACTGTCAGCATTTCCATCTCCATCATCACTTCCCGCCCCCTTCTGCCCTGCTCCGGCTGTCACCACCGACTCTGTCCCGTCGCCCCAGGCAACACACAGAGCGTTCCAGTGCAGGGGCTAGAGCTGCCAGGGCTGTGGCTAGTGCAGCGGCTGTGGGAAGACAGACGGAACTGCTTCTTCTCATGGTGACTTAAGTAAATATGAACAAGCACATTTTATGAGTTAGCACTATTCCCTACTATAGACATAATACATAACTTTCTGACATTTTTTAAAATGTGTTTTACAAATATTGGCATTATCACAAGCTTTGGGACTAGGGGTCCTGAGCCTGGGAGATTAAGACAGTCTCTGTGGTAACAAAGCAATCTGATTTCTCAGAAGGTCCTTGTCTTCTCAATTTCTAATGTCAGCAAACATGGGAGAGTATCTGTAAATTATGATAAAAAAGCAGAGCAATTAAAATGGAATCTCACTTGGAATTCCAATCTCTGCTTGAGACTGACTAGCCAGCTAACAAGGCTTTTTGCATTCCTTACTGGGTTATAAGTACCCTGTATCTTTTTTAAAAAAAGATTTTATTTACTTATTTTTAGAAAGAGCGGATGGGAGGGAGAAAAGGAGGGAGAGAAACATTGATGCATAAGAGGAACATCAATCAGCAACCTCTTGCACGCCCCCAAAACCAGGGACCAAACCCACAATCCAGGCATGTGCCCCGGCCGGAATTGAACCGGGGACCCCTCAGTTTGTGGTACAATGCCAAAACCCCCGGAGCCACACCAGTCAGGGCTGTATCCTTCTTTACCTTATCTTCAAAATAAATGATCAGCCTAGCACCTGAATAAATATTCTCAGCTTCTTGAGATTTTTTTTTACTCTCCTTGTTTTTCCCCATACCAACGTGTGACCTTGATGACTGTATGTGTGTGTGTGTGTGTGTGTGTTCTAGGTAATGAATGAGTTTACAATGTATAGACTTTATAATAGTCATCTATTATGAAATTAATTAACATAACTAGTCACTGTCACATAGTAACAAAACTGTTATTCCCAATACAGTGTATAATTATGAATCCTTATGTAATTTTATTCCTAAGGTTTTAAAAAGATTTTATTCATTTACATTTAGAGAGAGGGGAAGGGAGGGGAAAAGAGTGGGAGAGAAACATCGATGTGAGAGAGAAACATGGATCAGACCAGGGACTGAACCTCCAACCCAGGTGGGTGCCCTGACTGGGAATCAAACCAGCAACCTTTCGCTTTGCGGGATGAGGCCCGACCTACTGAGCCACACCAAGGTCATAGGTCTCAACTTTCAGTCCAATGTTTGACACTTTCTCTTTAGCATTTTCTGGAGTCTATAGTAGTGTCTTTCTTTCCTAGTCCTTTTCCTTGGCTGCAATGAAATCAAGAGGCATAATTTTGTAAAAACCTCGGTTGAATTCGCTACCATTACTGTAGTATATACATTTGACTTAAGGAATGTTCATTTGCAATAAATATATTTTTTAAAAAGAATTAAAAATGTATTAACCATGAAAAAAAAAAAAGGATGTTCATTTGCATCGGGGTCTAATACGTGATTTGTAAAGTAGGGACGCGCCGTCGTTGAGGTCGAGTACACAAAGCCCTTGGCTCTCGCCGCTCGCTCTTCTACGACACGTCTGGGAGAGTGTCGTCACTTTAACGACCACTTCTGAGGATCCTGTTTTATTCGAGGGCCAAACTAACCAAGATCCTCCAGATTCACATAGTTTTTAAATTTTCTTATAAATTATTAAACAAATGTTTGCATCCCAAAGAGGACTAGTAACAATATTGTTACTAAGACAAGTAACACTATTATGGGGAGTGAACGTAGGGTGTAAATGGGCAGCAGTGCTCCACCGTCCAAGGTTGGGAGGCAGAGCTTCACCTACGGCGACCCTTCCCAACTGCACTCGCCTCCCTCGTCTGCAAGGGTGATGGCTATTTTAAATGTTGTGAGTGTAATTCCCTTGCTTTTTGTTATCATCGTAGTACAGGTTATGTACATAACCCTAAACATATGTTACCTCTGTGTGTCTTTGAGTACTGTGTAAATACTCAAAGTATTGTGTCATAATGCACGTATTCTTCAGTCATTTGCTTTCTTCAATTAACGTTTTGTTCTTGAGTTGATCCCCATGTGTAGTTGTGGTTTGTTCATTTTCAGTGTGTGCCGTATAGCAGCCCGTTTGCCCATTTCCTGGTGGTGGGCATCTGGGGTACTTCTAACTTTGACCACTACAAGTAATGCTGGAATAAACATTTTTGTTCATGTGATCTGGTGCACGTGTGCAGATTTCTAAAGGTACTAACCTAGGAGTAAACTTGCTAGGTTATTTTCATTTTTTGAGAGAGAGGAAGGGGGAGCGAGAGAGAAAGAAAGAAACATTGATCTGTTGCCTCCGGTACATGCCCCACTGGGGATCAAACCTGCAACTTAGGCATGTTCCCTGATCGGGAATCGAACTGGCGACCTATCAGTGTACGGGCCTTTGCTCTAACCAACTGAGCCACACCAGCCAGGGCTCTCTTTCTCTTTCTGAGCACCTGAACCACTCACCTGGTCACCTGGCCACTTCCAGATCGGGACGAAATCCACACCGTGGAGATCTGCCGGAGAGCCATGGGAAGCAGCCCGGTTGTACAGGGGAGTAACTTCCTGTGACATAAACCTTGACTAATAGGAACAGGAAACGGGAGGGAGCCCGAAGCCTGCTTTCTCTCTTCTGAAGTGTGGTTCCTCTTTGCAACCTTTCCCATCTGAGGAAAGACCGCTTTTGGTGAGCAACCAGCTATCTCTCTGTGCAGCTTTGCAAAGCAATAATCAGACAACAATAACAGCACATCACAAGGCAGCCTGTCTCTCTGTGCCTGTCTTCTCTCCCTCCCTCACCTTATGCCCTCAGGTGGCACATCCCAAATAAAGCTTCAGCATCTTCATCCTTGTCTCAGGCTCTGATTTCTAGAGGGTCCAGGCTGAGAAAATTCCCATCACCCCATTTCCTCACCAACTCTTGAAATTGTCAAACTTTAAAAAAATTGGTCATTCTATTGGATGCATCTCATTATGGTTTCAATTAACATTTTCCTGATTACTAACGAGACTGACTAACTTTTTATATGCTTACTGGCCATTGAGTTGCCTAATTTGTAAAGTGCTTGTTGAAATTTTTTACTTAGTTTACCGTTGAGTTATGTCTTTTTCCTTTTCTTGACCCCCTTCACCCATTTCTCCCACCACCCTCCCACCCCTTACCTCAGGCCATCACCAGCCTGTTCTCCATATCTACGAGCTTGGCTTTTTTCTCATTGACTTGTAAGATGTTTCAGCTAATTATTGCTCCATAGCAAATTACTTCAATACTTCATGGCATAGAACAGCTGTTTCTTTATACTCTGCTCATGGGTTCTGTAGCTCATGGGTTTGAACTCGGCACGCAGGTGCGGCTCTTTCTGCGCTGGGAACACTCCAAGTCTCGGAGTGACTCAGGGAAGGGGCGGTGGTACATTTATTTGGAGGTGTCTCCCTTTACCTGTTGGTGGCCGATGCTGGCTGTTGACTGGAGCAGTGGGCTGAACACCTTTATGGGGCCTCTCCATGTTGCCTGAGCTTCTTCAGGAGCAGGCCTCAAGAGAGGCAGAATTTCTCCATGCCAGTCAGATCGGATTCCAACAGCAAGTGTCCCCCGTGAGCCCAGCAGGAGGGGCAGGGGCTGGGGGGTTAGGCAGCGCCACCTCTGTTGGGTCCTGTTGGCTGCAAGGCGATCTCTGAAGAGGAGGCAGCGAGGCCTGGCTGCTCCGTGGGCGAGTGCAGAGCCAGACTGGACAGTGCCTGGCGCTGGAGAAGAGGCAATCTTTGGGAAATACATCGGCCACATAGAGGAGTCCTTTTTACTTTCTTTATTAGCCCTTCATTGATTATAAATGCTGCCAATTTCTTCTGCCACTGGCAGGATTAGTTTTTCACTGTCTTGATATCTTCTGTTGAATAAAAGTTTATATTAATTTAGTTAAATATTTTTAGATCAATATTTTTCTTTATGGCTGGTCCTATAGTTGTCTTAGGAACACTCGGGCCATGAAGCTATTCTTCTATAGTACCTTCTAAAAGCTTTAAGGATCTGCTTTTCACCTACCTGTGAAAATCCTGGAGCTGCATCTTATAAATGATTCTGGCACAATGCTAGGTCTCGCCAGAAGAGGGTGCTGGAGGGACACTACAAGAAGAGGGTACCTCTTGTTCTAAGGGTGTGGCTGCCTGTAAGTGGCTTCTTGGCTGTCAGGTGGCTTCCCAGAGAGTTTTGCTGGCACCTGGCAGATGGTTTCCTAGGCGAGTTTCACCAGCACCCCAGTGGGCAGTTTCCTGCCCGCTAGTCCTGGTGGGTGGCAATATCTCTCCCACTCAGTGGATGGAGCCTAGCTGCAGCCCATCCAGTGAGGTCTGAATCTCAGCATGGGTCAGGGCTGTCTTTACAGTTCATTCCTTTCCTGGATACTATGTATCAGCCATAGAGGTGGTGGCTGTGCCCATGTTGTTTGAAGTTCTGTACTCCTCCTTTAAGTAGTTAATCCCCTGGAACTAGTTAGTAATTCTTTATGTTAAGTTTTTTGAGTTCAAATTACTGGAGTGGTTTCTTTGGCCTGACAGCACGCTGAGTATGTCATCTACCTGGAAATGGTTTTGCATATGGTGTGAGATAGGAGCCCAGCTTCACTTCTTCCACACAGGCAGCCGATTGGCTCAGCACTGCTTAGTGAAAAGACTTTTACCCCATTGCTCTTCAGGGACAGCTCTGTCATATACCCACAGTCCGTAAGTGCTTGAGTTTGTCTCTAGGATTAGAATTTCATCGCGTTTTTTATTTGTCTGTGCCCGCATTAATGCCTTCATGTCTTAATTACCATATTTTACAATAAGTCTTGCCATCTAGTAAAGCAATCCTTCCACCATTTAAATTTTCTTCACAATCACGTTAAATTTTTATCAAGCGTGTTTTGCCTACTTTTAATGAGTTTATGTTATATTTTCTTCTTTAATCTATGATGAATCACACTAATTGCTTTTTAAAGGTTAAACTAAATCTGTTTTGTTGGTGCTATTTCTGCAGAATCTATCTTATAGTGATTTATCTCCTCATGTGGTAAATTTTCTTTTTTTATTATTTGCTAATATTTGGCTAAACAATCTGTCAGGTTAAAGTTAAATAAATTTGGCTCCTGAGAGGGTAGGTTCATGGTTAAAACTTCCCCAGGGAGGCTATTGTTATTACTATTGTCACTCAAAGTCGCAAGGGAGACAGCCAGGGTTTTCTCATCACCCTGATTCGCGCAGGCCCAAGACTCGCCTCCTATTTCCTGTGATGTCTATTTGCCCCCCAAACTCTGGGTTTCTGGCCTTGGCAATATCACCACGACAGCCTGGCATCCATAGGGGCCTATTATTAATTTCACCTCTTTGTATCTGTTTTAGCCCTCTGGAGATTTTTCCATAGTGTCAAAGAGTGTGAACACGTATTCGCTGAAATTTATTCAGTATTAATATGTTTTTAGTCAGGAGGGATTTTCAAAATATCTAGTGAGCCGTACTGCTGGGGGCAGAAGTCTTTCTGTTGTAATGTCTTCTAGAGGGTCACTACATGTGACACTACCTATTCTGAAATGTTAGAGAATTTTTCTAAATGGACCTGGCAATACCATATATTGGGAAAGTTAATGTCCAAAGCCTTTCCGTTTCAGTTATTTCTCTGAGATTCTATAATTTTGCTTAAGGGAGAGACTAGAAGTGGTGCATAACTGGGATAATATCCCCATAATCACATACGCCAGACCAATTCTTTGGGTGCCAAAAGTAAGCTCATGTACCATAGATGAAATAAGTCCCCATAAATGATCACCAACAGTCTAATTGGGCAATTGAGCAGCTGAATAGCGGAAGATTAAGATACAGTGATATATTGAATTCAGGGAAATATCGTAAGAATTAATACAACATTCATTATAATTACATTGGCTACTGGCCACAGGAACTAATCCATTTTGAATGAAACATTAAAATCCTTTAATGGTGATAGCTATTTGTGGAAAGAGTATGGAAGTATTGGAAATTACACGGAGGACAGGGTGCATTTGGAAGGCTTTATTGGTCCTATTCCAGCAGCAATCAGAAACAACCTTTTTGAGTCCTCAGGCTTCAAAAGTCCTTCTGGAGGGAGGGACACTAGTGTCATGGTGTCCCATGGGACCTGGCCCAACACTGAGAGCTGCCGTGGTGACTGCCTGGTGGAGCTGACCTTGTCATTTGGCCTCTTCACCAGAGGGAGGGGACAAGCACACTCGCTGTGTCTATAAATTTTTAAGATAAGAGTTGAGCAAGGCCTTTTTTTTTTGGCCAGTAGAAAAAAATCACTAATTTTTAAAAGTTTTTTTTTCTTGCATTAGAGAAAAGTTCCCTTTAAAATTATAACCTCTTATATCGCTCACAGACTGGCCTCCTCCCAACTTCCTGGGTTAGGATAAGTGTCAGTTGGCATCCAGAAAGCAAATAATGGGCCAGTATAAAATATCCACCAAGTTGTTCTCAATGTTAACAGTCCGTGAAATACCTATAAGCTGCAGATGTCTTCTTTGAAGTGGGAAGTTTGGAGCAGCATACGTAGGGGGCAGTGCAAGCTGAGGTGGTCCCCTCCAGTGAGGATCAAGTGCCACTTCTGTCCCCTGATGAATCATAATGTGTATTCAATCTTTAGTTCCTAGATTATAGCTCAGTTTTTCCAGGGTGATTGTGTAGGCTTCTTGTTCCTATGAATAGAAAGTTTTGACACACTTCAGTAATGATTTTTAATAATATAGCAAAATGTCATTTATTTATTTACTTAAAGATTTTATTTATTTATTTTTAGAGAGGGGAAGAGAGGGAGAAAGAGAGAGAGAGAAATATCAATGTGTGGTTGCCTCTCACATGCCCCCTATTAGGGACCTGGCCTGCAGCCCAGGCATGTGCCCTGGACTGGGAATTGAACCGGCGACCTTCAGTTTGCAGGCCAGCACTCAATCCACTGAGCCACACCAGCCAGGGCAACAAAATGCCATTTAATACATGAGTGTTTTCCAAGTGGATGGCCCCTGGAAATATAGCATAAGCTTTCATGATATTGTTAGTGAGTTTTACACAGCTAAGTTCTATTTAAAACGAGAGAAACGGTCTGGCGCATTCCTGTTATTAGAAGTATAGGAGATGAGAAGGAACCAGTGAAAGCTCTACTGAGGTAGAAAGATAAACAGAACAGCTCAGTTGGTTACAGCGGTCCCCAACCTTTTTGGCACCAGGGACTGGTTTCCTAGAAGACAATTTTTCCACAGACGAGGGCAGAGGGGATGGGGGGAGGTGGATGGTTTTGGGATGATTCAAGCATTTACATTCAAGCTCACCTCCTGTTGTGCAACCTGGTTCCTAACAGGCCTGGACGGGTACTGGTCCATGGCCTGGAGTTTGGGGACACCTGGGTTAGAGCATCATCTCGATATGCTAAGGTTGCGGGTTTGATCCCCAGTCAGGGTATATACAGGAATCAACCAATGAATACATAAATAAGTGGAACAAGAAATCGATGTCTCTCTCTCTCTCTCTTTCTTAAAAAAAAAAAAAAAAGATGAACAGGAGACTATGTTGTTCTGGAAACCAAGTGAAGAAAATGTGTTCAAGGCGAAGAGGGTGACCAACTGTGTCAAATGCTGCTGATGAGTAAGTTGAGTAAGATTAGGACAGGGAGTGGGCCAGCTCTGGAGGAGCAATAGGGGTGAAAACCCAGCTGAAATGGCTTCAGAGGGGAACAAATGGAGAGAAATTGGAGACGGTGAGCATAGACTATTATTCTGAGAGATTTTTGCTTTAAAGCAGAGAAATAGTACAACTGGAAGGGGAAATAGGGTAGAGGGAAGTCTTTGCCTTACTGTTTTCTGGAGGGGGGAGGGGTGTTGGGATATAATATAGCATCTCTTAAAGCCAATGGCAATTATCCACTAGAGAGGGAGGATCCACGCTATGGGAAAGTTAGAGACATTGCAGGAGCAAAATGAGGGCACAGACAACCCGGGAGAGGAGGCAGAGTGCATGTGGATAAATGCTGGTAGACTGGTGGAATGGATAGTGGGAGCTGTGGAAATTCTCTCCTGGTGGCATCTATTAGTGAAATAAGAAGCAAGGTCATCAGCAGGGAGTTAGGATGGAACCTGTATGAAAAGGGAGGAAAAGATGTGAAACAATTAACTAAGAGAGTTAATGGACTAGAAAAATGTAGAATAATTGCTAGGAAGTTAAGTGCCCACTGGAGATAAATGTCATGAATTTTAAGTAGTCTAGTCAACATAGCTGCTTTTCTTCAGCCATATTTGGCAGCGTTGATGCCGATGTGGAGTAGCTGGGAGAACTGGGTTTCAACAGGGTTTGGGTTTTGCCAACCAAGTGATCTGGCCAAGGGAGTTGAGGGTGTTTGCAATGGCTGATTATGGTAGAACTGGGTAAGAAAAGGTATCGGGCAGCTTGGGTTGCCATAGCAAAATACTGCAGATTGGGTGACTTAAACACCAAACTTTTATTTTCTCGAAGTTCTGGAAGGTGGAAGTCCAAGATCAAAGTGCCAGCAGGGTTGATCTCTGGTCAAGGTTCTCTTCCAGCTTGCAGACAAGTCCTCACGTGGCCTCTCCTATGTGCGGGGACAGACACACACACAGAAAGAGAGATATCTGCTGTCTCCTCCTTACCTCTTTTTGAGGTATAATTGACATACAACATATAGTTTCAGGTGTACAACATAGTGGTTCCATGTTTGTGTACATTGCAAAGTGATCACCACAATAAGCCTAATTAATCTCCTTCACCACATATAGTTAAATTTTTTTTTCCTTATGACGAGAGCTTTTAAGATCTACTCTCTTAGCAATTTCCAAATATACAATATAGTATTATTAGCTATAGTCATCGTGCTGTTCATTATATCCCATGACATTTATTTTAACCAGAAGTTTGTACCTTCTGACCCCCTGCATCCTTATGGCTCATTCCCACCTCCCCTCCACCCCCACCTCTGGCACCCACCAGTCTTCTGTTCTCTGTATCTGTGAGCTTGCTGCTTTGCTTGCTGGTTGCTGTTTTTTAAATTCCACGTATAAGGGAGATTACCGGTATATGGTATTTGTCCTTCTCTGACTGATCCATTTCACTTAGCATAATGTCTTCCTCTTCTTAGAAGAACACCAAGCCTATCAGATTAGGACCCCACCCAGATGACCTCATTTAATCTTATTATCCTCTTAAAGTCTCTGTCTCCAAATACAGTCACATTGGAGATAGGGTTTTGACAAATGGATTTTGGAGGCACACAATTCAGTCTGTAATGGGAAGAAAGGAAGTCCATGAGGGGCCTGGGACAGTGGGAAGGTGGTAACACTAGTGGATTGTAGGTAATGGTGACCAAAGGATCGCTGGAGTTGGGGTATTGTCAATAGGAGGTGCAAAGTGGGAATGTAGGAGGAACTGATTGGAGAGTAGAGTGTATGAAATTGAGGTTATAGAGGGTTTGCAATCACTTGTAATGACGAAATAGAGGGTGTGTCCATAGGAATGAATGGCTGAGGTCGGATGGATGAAAAGACCACTAGGGAAGAGGATGCCAAGGAATTCAGCGGCCAAAGCATTAGTAGGAACCCCTGCGTCTGGCTCCCGCTCTCCCAGCCATTGCAAGACGCGGAGCGCCACAGAGACAGCACAGGGGCAAGTGCGAGCCAGACAGGCCCTGAGTGACTCTATGCTCAGGGAGGAAAAATACTTAAACATGGGCAAAGGAGATCCTAAAAAGCCGAGAGGCAGAGTGTCATCAATGCTTTCTTTGTGCAAACATGCTGGGAGGAGCACAAGCAGCAGCACCCAGAAGCTTCAGGCAAGTTCTCTGAGTTTTCTAAGAAGTGCTCAGAGAGCTGGAGGGCCTCGTCTGCTAAAGAGAAAGGAAAATGTGCAGGGATCTGGACAACAGCGCGGTGATTGCTGGGGGGAGGCGGGTGTAAGGGGACTGAACAGTAATGGAAAAATACAATGAAGATTAAATCTAAAAAAAATTTGAAGATATGGCAAAGACAGACAAGGCCCATTAGGAAAGAGAAATGAAAACTAATCCCTCCTAAAGGAGAGACAACAAAGAAGTTCAAGGACCCCAATGCACCCAAGAGGCCTTCTTTAGCCTTTTTCTTGTTTTGTTCTGATTATTGCCCCCGAATCAAAGGAGAGCGTGCAGCCTGCCCATTGGTGGTGCTAAGAAGTCAGGAGAGAGAGGGAAGCCACAGGGCTGCAGGCAGGGTTTTCAGGAACAACTACAAAGGACACATGGACAAAACCAAGGGGGATGGAATCAGGGGAGGGAGGTGGGGATGGCTGGGATGGAGGGGAATGGTGGGAGGAAAGTGCAGACAACTGTACTTGAACAACAATAAAAATAATAATTTTAAAAAAGAAAGAAAAAGAAGAGGAAGAGGGGAAGATGAAGATGATGAAAAGTTGGTTCTAGCGCAGTTTTTTTCTTGTCTATAAAGTGTTGCAACTGCTGTACACAAGTCACTCCTTTTAAAGAAAAACACTGAAATGTGAAGCTGTGTAAGATTTGTTTTTAAACTATACGGTGTTTTGTTTTGTTTTGTTTTGTTTGTATAGTTAACACACTACTGAGTGTGTCTTTAGATAACCCTGTCCTGGTGGTCCTTTCAATTGCCACTAACTTCGCCTGGTACAGTGTGGGGGTTGTAAATTTACATGGAAATTTAAAGCAGGTTCTTGCTGGTGCAGGACACAAACTAGTTATTTACATATGCGGGTGGTAGTTTTTTCATCTTCAGTTGTCTCTGATGCAGCTTATACGAAATAATTGTTCTGTTAACTGAATACCACTCTGGAATTGCAAAAAAAAAAAAAAAAAAGTTGCAGCTGTTTTGTTGACATTCTAAATGCTTCTAAATAAATACAAGTTTTTAAAATTAAAAAACAGAAGGAACATCCCTGTGTACTGAAATCGCCAGGCATTATTGTCACAGGATAGCATTGCAGGGAGTGGCAGGGAGCCAGGGGTCAAATCTCCAAGGAAGGAGGAGGATAACCGAGAGTAAGGGACGATGGCAATAAGGCAGGGCTATTGGGGCAAACGCAGCATACTCAGTCCTAAGTCACAGAGGAAGACATTTGCAATCCACGTCACAGATGGACTTTCCAGAAGCAGGTGCTGAGACGGCATCTGAGGTGCGAGAAGTTTACTAGAATCTATACCTATGGAAGAGTGGGGAGGAAGCACGACTGGGCAGAGAAAAAACTTGAACTGTGCTGCAGGTCCTACGCAGCCTGGAGTGGGTATTGCACATCAGGTTATTCAATGGTAGGGCAAAATAACCGGGCCTTAAAGCGTCCCGTAGCCACCGCCCGCCCCGGCCCCCCATCAGCACTGGTAAGTGTAGATGACCTTGGGCCGGCAGGCAGCTCTCTACAGATGTGGCAGATCCTGAAATAGCCTGACAGCTGGAGACTGTTCTGCCGAAAGCACTCCCTGAAGCTGGAAAACAAGCTTTTCCTGAGGGGCACGTGGGTGGTGCTTGTCTGTGTCCACCATAAAGAGGCTCATATTTCATTTTGGCCTATATAAAGAATCCCTGGAAATCAATAGGGACTTCTGGCTGCCAAGGATAACAGTGTCTGCCTAAATCTGAATCTCTTCACATTCCAAATAAAATGAAGAAGAAGGGTCAGCAAATTTCGAGTCCTATGGGCTGGGCAGGTGTTTTTGTAAGTAAAGACTGTGTATTGAAACACAGGTGCACTCATGCATACTCTGAGGAAGGAAAATTATAAGCCAATCTCAACCATAAATGTAGATACAAAAATCTTTTTTTTTAACAGATCTGTTATTTAATTAGATTTTTCAAAAGAAATTTAGAACTTCATTTTGTGAGGATAAAGGCCATTTGTGAGCGCAAACACAGAGTGGAGGGAGCCCTGGAGCTGGGGAATAGCTTTGATTTTTGGCAGAATTTGCGAGTCCACGGCTTTCTGATCAACCTCGCATTGCTTTGTAATCTCGTATTTTTCTTTTTCGGTGTCGAAGATCTCCCCCTCCTGGCGTCTGGGCTTGCGCAGCTGCTTCTTGAAGTAAGTGTCAGTGAGATGCTTGGGGATTTTCACACCACGGATACCAATTTCGGTGGAGGTGGCGATGACAAATTTGTGGTGTGTTCTACGCAGAGGAACTCGATTAAGGGCCAGATGTCCAGTCACAAGTAGCAAGCCACTGCTCAGCTGCTTCAGCAAAAACACCCTCTTGCTGATGTGGCACCCAGTGAGGACGATCAGAACGGTCCCAGGAGTGATGCTGGCCCGCAGTTTCTCCCGTGCTGACTGAAGGGTTCTTGCCATGGCTCAACAGCTTTCTAGGCACGTCTTCAGTAGGACAGTAGCTAGGCACTTTGTGAAGTTTAACCACTCGGGTACCAACATTCTTGTCGCTGCCAACTGGCTTAGTGACAGTAGCCATAACTTTCTCCTTCTTTTTCTCTTCAATCCTGGATTTAGCTGTGGAATACTTCCTCTTGTACATGGCCTTTCGGGAATACATAGCTGACCGGGAATACCTGGCAATTCCCCTGACGAGGACAGGGCTTCGGCTGCAGTGGGGCTTCCCCTTCTTAGGCGTCTTGGTCTTGAGGTGACCCTTCTTAACCTGCCACCAGCATCAGCCTTCTTGGCTTCGGGTTTCTTCTCCTTAGTATCCGGCTTCTCAGTTCTTTCACCTGCCATCTTGCAAGATGGGAAAAAAAAATAACAAAAACCTTAAACACAACATTAGTATGCTATGTCATTGCTTTCCGTTGCTTGTGGCTCCATCCTATGCTAGGATTATACTTCTACTCTCTGTGGGCGTCAGGCTTGGTCAAAAGACTTGCTGTAGCCAAGAAAATGTGAGTAAAAGCGACAACTGCTATCTTTGAGCAGAAGCTTTAGAAGTCGTCGTGTGGTCCCACCTCCATGACTTGAGTAGTACGTCCTATAGAAGGGCTGCTTTACCTGCCTATGTTCCAGAAGAAAATGTGAATACTGCAGCCAAAAATTTTATGTGTGCATGAATAAATCCTGTTGCTCCAAAGCACTAAGATCTAGAAGTTGTTCGTTAATGGAGAACTGGAGAAAGTGTAAGAGGAATATCAGATGCTCAGCCTGGTGGTCACAGATCTGGCTGATGATGTCACCGATGGGCCCTGTATTTCTTCTGGGTAATATAAGCAAAAGAACGGTGTAGCGGTATCAACAGCAGTCCAAAAAGGTGGGCAAGTCCTCGTTCACATTTGCAGTCTCAGATGACACTAGCGAACAGGGAGAAGGAAGTTATGGTGGGTATTGGGATGACAAAGTAGGGAACCAAACTATTACACTGGTGGACACTCTGAGCCTTCGGGATTTCGCCTGAAATGTAGAGGAGCCACCCAGGCAGCGGTAGCTGAGGCGCACAGCCCAGCAGGACAGGGGACTGAAGATGTGTCACGATTTCCTCATCCATCCCTCAGAGAAACACAGCTCCAACCGTCCCCAAAGAATCTGACAAAGTATGTGCTCAGCCCAGAGCTCAAACCCTCATCTTTAGTAGTGAAACTCCCACCACTAAAGGATTTTCTGCGTTGTTGTACCGCTAGGTGTTCTTATGTTGTGAGTGCAGTTGTCACTATTTAAACATGGATTTAGGGTGTTTGAGAAAACATACTGATGATCCCACAAAGGAAACAAACAAACAAACAAAACCTCTGAACACCTGATTTGTTCTCTAACAGCCAGAAGCACTGATACAGCTATAGATTCTAAGTTGGGCTTTTTTTAATTTGTGGTAAAACTCACATAAAATTTTCCATCTGTTAAAGAACAAAAATTTAACCGAGTAAATTTAAAGATTTAGTTGGCTTTATTCAACGATTTATGAATCAGCAAGCATCCCAGTTAGTAAATCGGCGCTCTGAGGGTTGTACAAAGTGGAAGGTTTTTATAGGCAGAAAGAGGGTGGGTGAAGATGTTAAAAGACTGATTGGTTTAAAATTCCATTCTTGGGAGAAGCTAAAACTGCATTTCTGTTAGGTATCAAGTCTTGGTGAGGCTTAGCAAAAGTGACTCCGTTTTGGGCTTGTTTCTTTTTAACACGTCTTAACCATTTTTAAGTGTACAGTTCAGTGGTGTTAAGTAGATCCACATGGCTGTGCCACCACTCCAGAACTTTCTCATCTTGCAGAACTGAAACTCTACACGCATTAAACAAGTCATTTCCCCCTTCCCACCAGCCCATGGCAGCCCTCCTTCCACTGTCTCTATGAATTTGCCTACTCTAGGTCTCTATGGAAATGGAATCACACAGTATTTGTCTTCTTGTGATTGATTTCTTTCACTTAGCATAATGCCTCCAAGGGTCACTCA
The DNA here is from genome assembly GCF_022682495.2 of Desmodus rotundus. Taxonomy (NCBI): domain Eukaryota; kingdom Metazoa; phylum Chordata; class Mammalia; order Chiroptera; family Phyllostomidae; genus Desmodus; species Desmodus rotundus. Next base: position 29,045,513 of record NC_071389.1, read on the forward strand.
TGTCATCGTGTCACTTTCTTTTTACATTAATTTTCAGTCTCATTAGTTAAAACCAGCACACGCACTCTGTGAGCTGCCGCTGTGCAGCAGGACTTGACATCATATCCTGTAAAATGACTGCCACAGTGACTGAACGTCCACGGACTCCTAGAGTCAAAAGTTTTTTTCCCCTTTGTGATGAGAACTTGTAGAATCTACTCAGCAACTTTCAAAGTAGCCACACAGCCGTGTTAACTAGAGTCGCCATGGGGTACCTGGCATTCCTAGTACCCATGCATCTTATAACTGGAAGTCTGTACCTTTCCACCACTTTCATACTACTCTCCCACCCCCTTTTCCTTCCTTTTTAAGGCTGAATAATTGTCCATTGTATGTATAAATCACATTTTGTTTATCTCTTCAGACTCAAAGCTCTTGATACGCAAAGTGTTTAAAGTGTTGGCGAGATTCGGGCTGTTTCAATGGCTCCATAATAGCCGCTGGGTGGGCTTGTTGGATAAAAGAACAAGGTCAGGATTTCTGCTAATTCAAACTAAGCAGCCTGGTTCAACCCAGCTTTTAAAAAATGTTTATTTACTTAGGGTAAAGACACACTATGCACCTGAAAAATTTTTTTAAATGAGAGGGAAAAAGCTATGATGGTTGCTTTATCAACCAATAGTGGCTGGCACCAACTGAACGCCAACAGGAATCCCCCAGTTGGGGGTGCGGTGAAGCATGGCTGCAAGGCTATAGAACAGCTGGACTAAACTGAAATAAAGCCCAGCCGTGAGGCAGCCCTGGGGCAAGGCCCCTCTCCAGCTAGACAGCTCCTGGATGGTCTCCTCTACTCTGCTGCTTGCCAGTGTGGTTAGCTGCACTGGTATGCTTTGCTCCATACCAGTCCACGCCTCTCAGATCCCAGAACCACAGTGCCAGGTGGAAGAGGAAAGTATACCTCCAGAGCCACTGGGATAGCTGGCTTAGATGGACAGAAGTCCCCACCCCTGGTCTCTGATTGGTCTGTCCTTATGCAGATGAGGTCTCCATGTACTTGTAGTTTGACTGGTCCAAAAAACACTGTGCTGATTGGTCCAAACAGAGCTGCTCTGGTTGGTTGGAGTTGAACAACTCCAGTTGGATGGGGAAAGCCTCAGTCCTATTGGTTGAAATAGGATTCTAGGAACTCTTTTTTAAGGGCTGGCTCAGCTGGCAGTGCAAAGGCAGGCAGTTCAGTGCAGGCTTTTCCCTGAAGTGCAGTCTGCATAAGTGATATAGTGTAGAAAAGACCGCTAGGTTGTTTTTTGTTTGGTTGGTTGTTTTTTGTTTTTGTTTTTCCAATTTACGTCCAGTTAGCCACCAGTAACCCTTCTTAGTAGGTATCTTTTTTCTCAGGGTTCACACTAGAAGTTCTTAATAATCACTCTTTTAAAAAAATTACCCCCCAAATTACAATGCCAGCCAATAAAGACAAGCTTAAATCATCCTTTATGCTCAAAAACTGGATTTTCCTCTTGAGATTGGAACAAGACATGGGTACCCTCTATAGTCACCACTATTCAATGTTGTCCTTGAGGCCATAGCCTACAATGTATAAAAAGGAAAAAAAATTAAACAAAAGGTATAGGATTGGAAATAAAGAAACAAGATCAGCATTAATTGCAAATACTCTGATTCTATGTATTTCAAAACCTTAAAGCCCTGACCGGCATGGCTCAGCTGGGTGGCGTTCTGCAAAGCCAAAGGTCACTGGTTGGATTCCCGCTCAGGGCACGTGCCTGGGCTACTGGCCACATCCTGGTTGGGGATGTCTGAGAGGCAACTGATTGATGTATCTCTCATATATCAATGTTTCTCTCCCTTTCTTTCTCTCTCCCTTCCCCTCTCTCTAAAAATAAATAAAATCCTTAAAAAAAGGCAATATCTGTGAAGTGTAATAAAGTGAAGCACTAATAAAATGAGATATGATTGTAATCTAAAGGTAAATAACTATAATTTAGCAGTTTCTAGATATAAGATCAATAACATATCAATCATATTTGTATATCCCTGTAAAAAAACAAATTTAAATTTATAAAAATTTATAAAAATTCATCATAAAAAAATGGAGTCCTAGGAATAAGTCTGCCAAAATATGTGCAAGACCCCTTTATGGAAAATTATAAAACTAATGAAGGATATTATAGAAATCTAAATAGATGGAAAGATACGTTTATGAATTGAACAGTCAATATTTTAAATGAGTCGGGTTCTCCAAATGGATTCAACACAATCCTAAAGAAAACTCCAATATGACAAGAATATTGTAAAACATTTGTGGAAATGTAAAGGGCTAAGACTGACCAATTACCTCCTGAGCAAAGCAAGGCAGTAGGACTATTACACACTCAAGGGGTTCACTGATTGGGGTGCTCTACTCAAGAAGAGATGTGATTATCACAAAGTAGTTTTATTTCCTATGGCAAGAAGGTGACGGGGGATTCATATCCAAAGCCCTGTCTCCCAGAAGGGAGGCTTAGCCATTGCTTATTTGGTCAATTACACATTGATTTCTTCTCTGCAATTGGCTGCATTTATCAGATTGAGTTATTGTCAAGTTCATTCTGTTTATAGCTGGTCTGCCAAATACTGGGATACATTTTAACATTTAGCAAGAATAGCACTTAGTAAGAATGGCCCAGGCCTTGAGACCCTAGTCCCACCTACCAGGACCTACACTGCCCGGGATAGTATTTACTACAAACCTACTATAATTAAGACAGTGTGGTATAGAGCAGGGACAGGCCAATGGAAAAGTATGGGTTTGGACAGAAAGCCCATACCTACCCACTGTCCAAGAGGTCCAGCCAGCTCTGGGCACCTTCCCACACAGACCACTACCTTCCTTGGAAGTGTTAGTCTGCAGCCAGTGTCTCCTTCAAGAAGTGTAGCAAGGGCTGTAAGAAGTGCCCTTAATGAGAGTTGGGAGGCTGCCTCAGGCTACGAGCCTTTGGAGACATTTTCCCAGAATAGTGATTTTCAGCCTTTTTCATCTCATGGCACATAGAAACTAATTACTGCAATTCTGCAGCACACCAAAGTATATTTTTTGCTGATCTGTTAAAAATATAGGTATAATTTTGATTCATTCACGTTGGATGGCTATTGTGTTGGCTGTTATTTTTTTAAAGATTTATTTTTAGAGAGAGAGGACAGGAGGGAGAAAGAGAGGGAGAGAAACATCAATGTGTGGTTGCTTCTCGTGTGCCCCCAACTGGGGACCTGGCCTGCCATCCAGGCATGTGCCCTGACTGGGAATTAAACCAGAGACCCTTTGGTTTGCAGACCGGCACTCAATCTACTGAGCCACACCAGACACACCATAACAGCCACATCTACTGTTATCATTTCTTTTAACTTGACAATGTAAGGGAAAAGAGGTCAGTGCCCCTGACTAAACAGTCATGTATTGCCTGTTTTAAAAATTCTTGTGGCACACTGGTTGAAAATCACTGTCCTAGGAGATTTCATAACTCAATTTATACAAGGAACACACTCAAATGGAGTCATTATAGACTCTCCACCATCCATGATTGTGCCTCATGAGAGCATTCCTTGTTCTGAATAATTCTCTGTTCATACTGGGAAAAACCACTCACATCTGTACCTGGAGGAAGGAACAATTCAATGACAATGGTTATAAAAGAATGTTGAAAGGAACTTTTCCTGTTATTCCAGGGGGCCCACTAGGACCAAAGTTGAGGACAAAGCATCATCAAGTCTCCCAGATTCTAAACACAAAAAACCCCAAACTCCTCCCCCCAAAACTGGGGTACTTGAGTTAACCCACTAGTTTTTCTAACCCTGATCATCATCCCAAACTCCCCACCTCCACGTAAGCAGAAGAAAAGGAAGGAGAGGGACAGGGGAGTTTGGACTCGAGGCTTTGGGCTCGGGAGAAGAGCCACGGCTTTTCTTTTGCCTTCACGTGAGGGGGGAGGAGGGTATTTCATGCTCCTCCCCAACAGGGGGTGGTTTAAGAGAATCCCTGGTAGAGATGCTGGAGGCCATCAGAAGGAGACTGGCGCGGCCTGCCTCCCCGCGCTGCAGGTGCAGTGGGTTTGGTCCGTTTTCTGTGATAGGCTGAGCAGGAGATCAGGGAATTGGAGGGAGGCGGCAGGGTAACAAGCAGGCACTACAGTGGAGCAGCCTGTGCTGCTGTGATTTGGAGTATCCTGCAGGCCAGTGGCCACCATGGAAGACGGTTGAACCTGCCAGTTCCCTACTGTGATATTGTGATTTCTATAAGAAGTACATATTTGGTCTTTATCCAGGTTTCTGACACAGAGCTCCGAAAACCCTTGGGATTTCCTAAGTGAGAAGACGGGAAAGGTGTCTTTTGTCGTTAATGAGGTGATTTTGGATTCCACCCAAGAATAGAGGCTGGTTGTCCAGAGAACCAACCAGAAGATTAGGAGATTGGAACTTTCAGTCCCATCCCCCAGACATCCAGAGAGAGGAAAGGGGCTGGAGGTTGGATCAATCACAAATGACCAATGAGTTAATCAATCATACCTATGTAAGGAAGCCCCCGTGAAAACTAGGAGGGAAAGGGTTCAGAGAGCTTCCAGGCCGGTGGACATGGGAAGACGCAGGGAGAGGGGTGCCCTTGAGAGAGTGTGGAATCTCCGTGCCCTTGTCTATACCTCGCCCTATGAGTCTTTTACATCCGGCTGTTCCTGAGCTGTATCCGTTTATAATAAACCGGTAATCTAGTAAGTAAAATGTTTCCCTGAGTTCTGTGAGCAGGCCCCAGGAGGGGGTTGTTGGAGCTTCCCGTCTATAGCGGGTAGGTCAGAACACAGGTGACAACCTGGCCTCGCAGTTTGGAGTCTGAGGTGGCAGGTGGCAGTCTCGTGAGACAGAGCCCTCCACCTGCGGCATCTGATGCTGTCTCTGGTAGACAGAGTCGGAACTGAGTTAAAGGCAGGACACCCAGCTGGTGTTGGAGAATAGCTTGGTGGGGAGAAGTGAAGTGTTCTGTGTAAAAGTAAAGGAGACACACAGGGTATAAAGACGTGATAGGGAAGAACTGGGTTTTGCCCTCCTCAGGAGGTGGAAAGTCCTCCTTTACAGGAGGATAGCAGACCCCCAGGCTGTCTGTGTTCGCAAGAGGCCAGTGTAGGCAGGCCGACGGGTTCTCCCCCTGGGCGGCGGTAAGGCTGTGGTTTGACCACGAGGGCTGTCCGCTGGGCGGATGATGGGGTCTCTCTGCAGGGTGAGAGGGGATGTAGAATCTGATTTCTTCGTTCTTTTTGTCTGTCTGATTGTCGATTTGTGAAACCAGATCACTTAAAATGTCTTGTGCCTGGTGGAGAGGAGAAGAGCCCTCTGAGATCTGGACTCATGACCCTTTGTGGTTCTGCGTCCACTCTGACTTGTGACCGAAGTTGTAAAACCGAAGCTCACACTCTGGGCATCTGTGAGCCTGTCAATGAGAAAAGCCTTAAATCTCGTTGTGCAAGTGTGGAATATTTTCCTTCCTCCTCAGGGTACTACAAATTAGATTATGAAGACTCGAATTAAAGTAGATTTGTTCTGACTGGTTTCCAGAGACTAACAAGAGCTTACACAAATCCAATATTGCCCAAACTCCCAGAAAACAAAGCAGCCGAACCGCTAACGCTTTAAATGGGCTAAACAACGCAAAACAAAAAACCCTTTCTCACAGACACTACTAGCTCAGAAGCGATTTTATACAAAATCCATGTTCATGCATTAAGCAAATTTTACCATATTTTTCGGACTATAATACACACTCCCCCCAAATTTGGGAGGAAAATGGGGGTGCGTCTTATAGTCCGAATGTAGCTTACCTGGCCCACTGGGGGTGGGGGGTGGGGAGTGGAGTCACGGGAGGCAGGAGCAGGGTCGCTGCCACCGCAGGGAGTCTTATGGTCCGGTGCATTTTATGGTCCGAAAGCACGGTAATCCTTGGACTGGTCTGACATTTTGCCTTAAAAACAAGCAGGTCTTTTTTCCTGATTTTACCAGTGTAGAGTGGAGTACAAGCATATACTATACTACACTTAATACTACAGTGTAGCATACGATAGTATATACTATACTGTACTATACTTACTACTACACTGTTTTACGGTTTGCTTTCATTTTCTCATGATGAGAATAGTTGATGTGAATATTCTGATACACCACGTACTCCCTGCCACTGTTGCTCCTGGTACAGCCTCAGTCACCTCGTTATAACTTCTACCGAACTGACTAGTTTCTCCTTCAGACGGAGAATGGGGAGGTAAGACATTAAGTAAGAACCTTCTATTATGACCATTTTAGCAAACTCTTCTAGGTTCGTGGACCCAATTCCATTGGGTGTGAATGTGTACGTGTGATTGGGATGGGGGGGGGCTTCCCCACACCAACGAGAATTCTCAGACATAGGCATGGTGTCGTCCTACAATTCAACTCAATTCTGACACTTTCTACATGGATGCAGCGTCGGACTCCACAGGTTTAGGGTTCAAGACTCCCTGCCCCCCATCCCCCACCCCCCGCCTTCAGAGGCCAGTAATAAGCCCAGACTGTTATCTGTGCTTCTGACCGACTGGCTACAGATTGGAGGTTCTCATGACCTCCTCCCTCCTTGGCAGCAGCGGGTGGGTGGACAGCTCACTGACCCAGGACGAGAGCCCAGAATGACCCGTGTTTTTGGGAATGTGGTGGGAAATACAAGGGGACATGCCTGTCCCTGGGTCATTCCCAGGCCCATGTTTCTCTAGGAGTGTCAGTGGATAATGGGGTGTAGTTTTAGGCTGGGGCAGGAGGCAGGGTCCCAGAGTAACTCCTCTTCCCCAGGATCCCTGGCGGTGCAGTAGTCCCCGGCAAAAACAGGCTCTAGATCCAAACACCGAAGGGTGGGGCTGGCTCTGTCCTGTCCCGCCTCGCCCTGGGGGGATTAATGGAATAAATGGATTATTCCTAAACCACAAAACTAATCCTTTCAGGTGCTGGTTGCTGGTAAAGAATAAGAATCAGGAAGATTAATTCACAGATCCCATAATCTCAGAACCAGAGTTAAGGATGGGGTTCAAACCCAGGCCCCAACTCCAGGCTTCACCTCTTCACCAGATGGTACATTTAGACAATTTTCTTGACCACATGGGGATGAATTCCAACTTACTCTTATGGTCACCCAAGGACCACCCGGGAATAAGGGCATGGGTGTGGAGGGAGGGCAGCAAAGGCTTCCTGGAGGAGGTGGCCACCAGCTGAGTAAGAGAGATTAGGCACTCGTTAAATGTTAATTGTAGACAGTGGAGCTGCACCACTCTGCTGTCCCTGTCCGTGAGTCCTTTTGAGCAGTGACTGCAGCAGGGAGGAGGGTATAGGGAGATGAGTGATAATGGAAAAATACAATGAGAAATAAATTTACATGAACAACACAAACGTGCTGTGGATAATGGGAGCCAGGTTTCTCACCGTTGGGGAAGAAAATGATGAATATTAAGAGTCATAGAATGAATCTTGTCATTTTGGGTTGGAATAGGAACTATCAGTGTGAACTCATGGATGTTGATATCTATAGATAGAAAAATAAATATAGATGTACATAAAAAATAAAAATAAGAGGTGGAGTTGCCCTGGCCAGGCAGCTCAGTTGGTTAGAGCATCATCCCAATACCGCCAAGGTTGTGGGTTTGATCTCTGGTCAGGACGCACAGGAGAAGAAACCTATGAATGCATCAATAAGTGGAACAACAAATCCATGATATTCTCTCCCTCTCAAATGAATTAAAAGAAAAGTGGGGTTAGGGAAATACACTGTAAAGTTTATGACTTTCTAACCACCGTGCTGTCCACCTGAAACTGATACAAAATATACTGAATGTAAAAATATATATACTTTTGAATAAATGAAAAAAACCCCACATTTTTCTCACCGAGTTCCTTTCCGCCAATTTGTGCAGTTTATGGATTTGCGCAAGAAGAGACAATTCACAGAACTAGCATTATTTTGCCTCCCGTCTCCAGAGTTATATTCTGCTGTTTTGCAACACATTTTTAAATTTATTGTTATTCAGTTACAGTTGTCTGCATTTTCTCCCCATCCCTCCACCCGGCCCTAGCCGAACCCACCTCCCTCCCCCGCCTCCACCCTCCGCCTTGATTTTGTCTATGTGTCCTTTATAGTAGTTCCTTGTGACACATTCTTGAAAAAAAGAGAAAAAAATAACAACAACATAAAATAAAAACAATACCAAACAAACAATAAGTGGAGTTAATAGATGAAGAAATGGAAGGGCGGTGACCTGTCCCCGGCACAGGCCATAGGGAGTACACACCTGCAGAGAGCTGAAAAATAATACGTCCAACTAAAAGTTGATCTGCTTTTTATTATTACCACGGGCCAGAAATTTTAAGTAATGTCTGTGATAAAATATTCTTCTCTAAAAAAATCTTTTGTCAGTGTAAAATCTAATCAATTGCTGTGGATATTGTTGAGTTTATTTAGTTTTGTTAATATAGAAAAAGTAGGAAACCATCAACAAAATGAAAAGGCAACCTATTGAATGGGAGAAAACATTTGCAAATCATGTATCTGATAGGGGGTTAATATCCAAAAACTATAAGGAACTTATACAACTCAATAGCAACAAAAACCTGATTAAAAAATGGGCAGAGGATCTGAATAGATATTTTCCCAAAGAGGACATAGAGATGGCCAACAGGTTCGTGAAAAAGTGCTCAACATCACTAATCGATCGTCAGGGAAATGCAACTCAAAACCACCTGAGATGCCACTTCACGTCTATTAGGATGGTCACCATAAAGAAGATACGAATGACAAGAGTTGGTGAGGAGGTGGAGAAAAGGGAACCCTTGTGCCCTGTTGCTGGGTATATACATTGGTACAGCGACTATGGAAAACTGTGGAGATTCCTAAAAAAAAAAACTACCATATGGTCCCATAATTCTATTTCTGGGTATTTATCTTCAGGAAGAGAAAAGACTAACTCGAAAGGATGTCTGCACCCCCATGTGCATTGCAGCGTTATTTACAACAGCCAAGGCGCGCAGGCAGCTTGAGTGCCCATCGATGGAGGGATGGGTAAAGACGGGCTGCATGTATGCAACGGAATGTTATCCAGCCATAAAAAGAAGCAAATCTTGCCATTTGGAACAGCAGGGATGGACCTTGAGGGTATTATTCTAAATGAAATAAGTTAGAGAAAAACAAATACCACTTGATCACATTTATGTGTGGAATCTAAAACAAAGCAAAACAAGACACTAGACTTATAACTACACAGAACAACAGAAAAATGGCTGTCAGGCGGTGGCGGGTGGGGGTGGGGAAAGTGGGTGAAAAGGTACAAACTTCCAGTCACAGGATGAAGTACTGCAGATATAAGGTAGAGCATGGCCACGGTAGTTAATATAACACTGTGTCGTATATTTAAAAATTGCTCAGAGAGTCGATCTTAAAGTTCTCATCCCAAGAAAAAAAATTGTAACTGTATGTGGTGATGGATGTTAGCTAGACTGTGGTCATCATTTCACAGTATGTACAAATATCAGATCACTACGTCGTGCACCTGAAACCAATGTAATGTTATATGTCAATTACGTCTCAATGAAAATAAAGAAAACACACACAATATGATATCAGTAAGCTTAGATGAGCATATTTTCATCATAGACCTTTTAATACACATTGTATTCTGCGTGGAAGTTAACCTGGAGAATGCCCAGGTACATGGTCACCCAGAAACGCATGTACTCGGCGGCCTGCGTTTGGAGTTCACTTCAGACACGGGCCATGTCTCCGACCTCTGTGGTGTTAGTTACCGCTGTGTGCACACGGGAGCTTCCACACACATAATTATGATTTAGAGTTTGTGACTACAAAGGCAGAGAAACAGAATTTGATGTATTTTATTTCTGTCCTTCAATGTAACCACTTGAAGTTCTGTGTTCCAATTTAAAACAGTGAAACACAGCGCAAGGTGAGAGGCGAAATATTTTTGTTTGGTGACGTGCCGATTTTAGTTCATACTTAAAATATTTTACTGAATTTGAGTTGTATGTTTGACATGGAAAGTTATTCTTTAAACATCATTGGATGTTTTAAAGTGAAAGATGAGTCAGGAAAATAAATATTATGTCAGTGGTGCAGCTCAGCAGTTTGGTAAACCGAAATTCACTTCGGTTACTGGGGGATCATGTACATAAAGCATCATATCAGTCTATGATGAGAGGATCAGAGTCAAAACAGTTCTGGGGCTGAGAAAATCTTTCATTGCAGGATGATTTACAAAGCTCGTGTGAGGCAGGCAGTATGTGGGAAGCGAAGGGGAAATTAACTGAGAGCGGTGCCAGACCCATTAAAAAGCGGCTCCACCTCATCTTGTATCCAGCTCCTCCAGTCAAAAATAGAATAAAGATGTATTTTTTTTTTTACCATACATTAACTGTATGCATTTACTTTACTGACATGAATAGACATATAAAGACTTGTAAGAGACAATTTTCACTTTTAAATTTCTTTTCTGGTCATTATAATTATTCATTTCAGTTCATGATCATTTGAGTTATGAAAATAACTTTACCCTATAGAAGAACAAGGTGTTAAACATGATCTGCTCCATGTGTCAAAAATGACTCATTCCACAAATGTTTCCTGGGTGTCATGCTGGGAGACACGCTAGGCGCACGGTGACTGGAAGAGGCGTCACGCAGGAATCAGACACGGGCCCAGGAGGTGAACCTGAGCAGGTATTGACCGTGGAAGCAGAGCCACCGTTTCTCAGGAGGCTGCTCTCAGCTCCACCCCATGCTAGTGGCAGGAGACACTGAGATAACTTAAGACTATTGTTACCCCACCTGTTATGACAGAGCAAACGTCCCTGGGCTCACCGAAGGCCCACCTGTCTATCTGTAACCCGGGTCCTGTCCTTTCCTGACTTATCTATGTCACTCCAATAACTAAGCCCTCTCTCTGCTTCATACTGGTTTCTTTTTATTGGTGCATCCCTGCCAGTCTCCCTTAACCTCTCTTCCAACTACCCCCTCATTTCTCTGCCCTCACTCTTAGCCAAACTTCTTTGAAAGAGCTGTTTACAGACAGTGTCTCAGTGTCCCCATCTCGGCAGTGCCTGTTCACTCCCCCCCTCCAATCAGCTTCTGTCTCCTCTGCAGCTGCTTCTGAGAAAGTCACCAGTGACCTCCATCTTGCCAAATCCAATAGGCACTTGCCCGTTTCTGAGGAACATTTGATGCAGGTGTACAGTCCCTCTTTTGTTCATTTATTTTTCTTTTATTCATTGATTTTAGAGAGAGGGGAAGGGGGTGAGGAGAGAGACATCTATTTGTTCCCCCTGTTCCTGCACTCACCTGTCGATTACTGCATGTGGACTGAAGGCAGATGAACCCACAACCTTGGTGCATAGGGATGAGGCTCCCACCAACTGAGCTACCGTGGCCAGGGCTGAATGGTCCCTCTTTTAATAGCGGCTTCTCTTGACTTCTTCAAATACTGTCTCCTGAGTTTCCCCCTACCACTCTGGCTATTTCTAGAGTCTCTTTGGATGACCTCACCGCTTTGCTGGGTCTCAAATGTAGGAGGTCTCCAGGCTCTCTCTAACTCTAATGGCTTTATAACCACCACGTTTTGCTGACAACACCAAAATTTGCATTTACAGTCCTGGCGTCTCCCTGAGCATATTTAATAGCCATCTCAAAATCAACACGTCTAAAATGGAATTCTTGTTCCAGCTGCTTGCAAATCTACTTCTCTTTCCATTTTTCCATACCACCAAGTGGTGCAGTCAACACTCAGCGGCTTGAGCTGAAAATCAAGGAATCCTCTTTGATTCCTCTTTTCCTCCCAGCCCTTTACCACTCCACTCCATTACCAAGTCTGTCCCATTTAATTTAAAAATATTCTCTAATCACCATCATCAACCCCACCAAACAATGACATATTTTTTCTTGGCGAGCTCCTTTAGCTTTCTAACTGGTGTCTCGGCTTCCATCTTGTCCCCTGGAATCCATAAACCTCAAAGGAGCCCAAAGATTACTTTAAAAACTGAGATCATATCAACTTCCTGGTTAAAATCTTTCATTTGCTTCCCATCAGACTTAGAATAAAATCCAAACTGCTGTCCATGATCTTCAAGACCGTAGCCATCTCTGTCTTTCCTCTCTCCCCGCGACTGACATCACCGAGGTCACCTGGCTGTCCTACTTTCCCTCTAGCATACCAAGCTCCTTCTTGCTTCAGATTTTTTCACCTTCCTAGGCATGGCTCCTTTTAAGCCACAGTTCTCAGTTACGTGCTTTCCATCGCACTTGCCATCATCTACATTATATTGTTGACTTTATTGTAGTTATTTCTTGTCTGTCCATTGAGAATGAAAATTCCCTAAGAGCAAGGACTTGGTTCAGTCTTATTTGCCACTGTACCCCTAGTTCCAAACAACGACCCCTGTACCTCCCTACGTATCACAGAAGAAAGACATCGTGCCATGGGGTTCCCAGCTTTGGGTTTGTATGCCGGAGGGTCAGTTGTACCTGGCAGAGAAGATCCAGGCCTCCGGGGGAGCCCTGGCCTGGTTGGGTGGTGGCGGAGGCTCTCCTGTCTGCAGAGGCTCTACAGCCCGCTTTGTCACTCTGTCCAGACACTTTCTGGGTTTCTCCATTCTGAGGTCAACAAGGTCAGGCCAGAGTCTGAAACCTCAGTGTCCCACCCCCATTTGGGCCAAAAGGAGCTGCTCAGACTGAAGGGTAAAGGGGCAGGCCTAAGACTTAAGAAGTTGTGAACGTCTGAGGTCTTCACCCTGCAGAAACCTGGGCAGACAGAGCTGGGCGGGGTGGGGCTGCGGCAGGTCGGTGGGTGCGGCCCTTGGCCCCGCCCCCCAGCGCGGCAGGAGGTAGAGGTGGAACCCTGTGATTGTGGCGTGGAGGTAGGCGACACCTGACCTGAGACGCAGCGGCGGCTGGGCACAGCTCTGCTCTGATGTGGTTTGGGCCCGCACCCAGTTCCTAGTGCAGCGATCGCAGGCTGAGATGGAGCAAGAGGACGAGGTTCTGAGCCAGTGGCAGGCAGCTCAGCACCAGTTCGCAGAGGTGGGTCAGGCGTCAGCCCCAGGGCAGGGCGCGGGGGCTGGAGGAACCAAGGCCGGAGGAGTGGAGGAAAGCAGACTTTTCGGCTGTAGGAGTTCCAGGGACGGGGTTGAGAGGGTTGGGAGATCCAGGACACAAATCATGTGCGTTATACTGAATGTAAACTGTAATTGAAAAAAAAAATGCAATGTTTCTGCAACTGGACATTACCCTATACGTCTACCAAAAAAAAAAAAAAAAGTCATGTGTCGTTTATTCAATTAATATTCACCGAGCCTTAGTGCCTGTGCTGGTTCCAGGTAGCTTCAAGGAGAGGGACTTGAGTACTGAGGAAAGAAGGCAGAGTTAGGAAGCCAGCGGGACATGTGCACGGGAGAAAAATGGAGTTTTTATTAGAGCCTTACAAAGTGTCAGGCCTTTGCGAGACCCTGGAATGAGTACACGGTGAGTTTTCCATAGACATTGTACCATTTTACTAACAAATCACCGAATGCTTGGAAGTGTACAAATTGTGACGGAGAAGTACAGAGACCACGGGAGCAAGTAGCAGAGGCGTTCTGTCTGGTTTAAGACACCGAGAAGACACGTGTGGATTTGGTCTGGGGCAGGAGAACTGGTTTAGGCGGAGGGTCTGCAGGTCCCGAGACCAGAAACAGTTCACTTCCCCCCACCTTGGAGGAAGTGAGACCCGGCCCAGACCGTGAGAGAAGAGTGGCCCAAGGGGAGGGGAGGCAGGGATCCCGGCACCATCGAGGTCAAGCAGGGCTTGAGTAGGTTATTGCAAGAGCAGTAGGAAGCCATTGGTGAGTTTAACCTTGATCTGTCACAATTAGCTTTGCATTTTTTTTCAACCTAGATTTTCATTTTTTAAAAGAGTGCCCTGGGGATTGTGGGCAGAATTCGAGGCAATGGTTCATCCCCGGGCAAACTAAAATGGCGGCCTAACTAGAGAGGAGAATGACAGTGGAGAAGGAGACCCTGGAGATGTTTTTGGAGGTGGACACCACGAGAACTGGTAATTTCTGGGTCGAGGTGGTGAAGGAGGCATCTAGGACAGTTAACAGATTTCTGGTCTGCACAACTAGGTGAGAATAGTCCTGACATTCTCTGAGAGAGCAAAGGATGAGAAGAGAAACAGGATTAAGTTGTTGGCTTTTTTTTTCCCCCTCTCTGAGGGTGACTCAGGGGTAGGTAAGGATGATCAGTTTTGGATTTAGTCCAAAATGCCTGTGGGTTATCCAAATGGACAGAGCATTAGGCAGCTGGAAGATGCAGGATAGATCTGCCCTGGAGCCATTGTTTTAAGAATAATTGGACTATAAACAGAAATGGATCATTAGCATGAGAAAGATTGCCTGAGAATAGCACAGGGAAGCCTGTAGCCGAGACTGAGAAGGAGGAGGGCCAGAGAGAAGAGAAGGAGAGCACTGGGTGAGTGTGCGTAGGTGTCCCTGCATTGTGTTCCTGCGGCCAAGGGAGGGAAATGTTTGAAGATTGACCGGCAGTCTCAGAAGCTCCTGAGAGGCCAAGCACAGAGGAGTCTGACAAGGTTTTGGACTTAGTGACGTGGAGGTCAACGGTGACCTTTATGCAAGCTGGTTCAGTGGAGCAGTGGGGATGGGAGTAAATTTGGGGAAATAATAGTGAGGTAGTAGTAAAGGTGAGTTCAGACATTTCCCATGAAGTTTGCCTGGGAAGGATCAGGAAGGGAAAAGGGGATGGCACACCAGGAATACCCATCCAACAGATATTTATCTGGGGCCTGTTATGTGTCTACTCAGGCTAGTTGCTGAGCATATGGTGAATGAAACAGGATCGCCCCAGCGTATGGAGAGGGGTTTAAAATTTTTTTCCCCTCTCCACAGACAGATAAGCTTTTTTTTACAAAAAGATTTTATTTACTTTTAGAGAGAGGGGAAGGGAAGGAGAAAGAGGGAGGGAAACATTGATGTGTTTCCCTCTCGCACAGCCCCTAACTGGGGATGCGGCCCGCAACCCAGGCCTGTACCCTGACCAGAATCGAACCCGCAACCTTTGGGTTCACAGCCAGCGCTCAGTCCACGGAGTCACACCAGCCAGGGCAGTAGACAAGCTTTGAATATCCTTTTAATGTAATTCCTATGCAAATTCCCCTAAAATGTCCTTTAGCTGATATGTCCAAACCAGGATCCAATGTGAGACCACACTGCATGTGGTTATTATGTCCTTTGGGTCTTTTTGAAATTTTTTCCTAACTTCCTTTTCTCATGATCCTGATTTTTGTCCTGTAGAATGTTCTTCCGGATTTATCAGGTTGGTTTCTCATGGTATCATTTCATTTGATTTTCTACCTGTCGAATTACCTCTAAATTAGAGTTAGATCTTAAGGTTTCATTGTATTCTTGAGTTTTGGTAAGAACGTCTCATAGGTACAGTAAGCTTCACCTTGCATTACATGAGGAGGCTCACCTGGCTCTCCACATTTAGTGATGCTAGCCTTGGCCCTTGAATTAAGGTAGCAAAAAGGCTGATTGATCTCTATTCAAGCTTGTCCTTAGCCTTGCAGTCAGAAAATATAACTGTGGGCTGCCGCCTTGGACGTATTCAAGTATTCACCTACTGCTTTCAACCAAATATTAATTTTTCCTCAGTCAAAAGTTTCATTAAGGACTGTAAAATCATGATTTTTCCAATTTTACCATTTCTTCTACATGTATTAAGTTGTATTCTTCTGTAAGGTAGGATTTTTCGTAAACAACTGGAATAATTTGGTGATTTTGAAATAAGAGTTTCCCACTAAAAAGACAAGACTACTTGACTCTCTTACTTCAAGTCACAATGTCTGAAGCTGGGTAGGAGCTGACTCCTTGTCACATGTGGCTCATGAATTTTCATAGATTTAATCTGTTAAAATCCACATTCATTATTCTTTTTGACTCTCAAATTTTCACCAACTTGGCCAGTGGGGATCCCTTCTGTGTCCTTTTTAAAAACATCTAAAAATTGTAAAATCTAGTGCTCACTTCGGCAGCACATATACTAAAATTGGAACGGCACAGAGAAATTAGCATGGCCCCTGTGCAAGGACGACATGCAAACTTGTGAAGTGTTCCATATTTTTAAAGAGAAAAAAACTGTAGAATCTCCATAATATGACAATATCATCATAACCATGTTTAAGTGTGTATAGTTCTGCGGCATTCTCTCATGTGCATCATTGGGCAACTGTTGTCACCTCCATCTCTAGAACTTTTTTTTATCATCCCAAACTGAAACTCCCTAACCACTACATAGTGATTTGCCAATCCCCCTCCAACCCCCAGTTCCCGGCAACCACCGTTCTACTTCCTGTCTCTTTGGATTTGACTTCCTTAAGCACCTCATATAAATGAACTCATACATTACTTGTGCTTTTGTGACTGGTGTATTCTACTTAGCACAATGTCTTTGCGGTTCACTCAGGTTGAGGCGCGTGTCAGAATTTTCTTCCATTTTAAGGCAGAATAATATCGGTCGTAGGGATAGACCACAGTTTTTATCCATTCATCATTCGATGTGCTCTCGGGTCGCTTCCACATTTTGACAATTGTGAAAAACGCTGCTCTGAATGGGAGGGTACAAATATCTATTCCAGGTCCCCGCGTTCAATTATAGGTATATACCCAGACCAGGAATTGCTGGATCACATGTTAATTCTGTTTGTAACTTGAGGAACTGCCATACGGTTTTCCATAGTGGCTGCAACATTTTACATTCCCAACAGCAGTGCACAAGGATTCTGGTTTCCTCACATCTTGCTAACGCTTTTTTAAAAAAAAGATTGTATTTATTTTTAGAGAGAGGAGAAAGGGAGGGAGAGAAACATCAATGTGCAAGAGGAACATTGATCGGTTGCCTTTCGCATGTCCCCAGCTGGGGAACTGGTCTGTAACCCAGGCGTGTGCCCTAAGGGGAATTGAACCGGCCACCTTTTGGTTTGTGGGAGGACGCCTGGCCCACTGAGCCGCATCAGTCAGGCCTGACGCTTTTTTTTTAAATAATAGTCATTTTAATGTGTATGAAGTAGTATCTCATTGTGGTTTTTATCTGCATTTCCCTAATGGTTAGTGATGTTGAACATTTTTTTTCATGTGTTCATTGGTCATTTGTATGTGTTTGGAGAAATGTCAAGTCCTGTGTCCATTTTTTTGGTTGTTTGTTTTTCTGTTGTTTTAGAAGTTTTTAAATAAATATTCTGAATATTAGTCCTTACAAAATACGTGATTTGCAAATATTTTCCCCCATTCTGCTGTTTGCCCTGTATTGTGGATCGTGTCTTTTGATGCGCAACAATTTTAACTTTGATAAAGTCCAATTTTATCTATTTTATCTTTTGTTACCTATGCCTTTCCTTTCATATCCAGGAAATCACCGCCACATCAAATGTCCTGAAACTTCCCCCATTTTCTTCTAAGAGTTTCTAAACCTTCTACAAGGTTTAGGTGTTAAGTTTAGGTCTTGATCCATTTTGAGTTAATTTTTACATGGTGTTAAGTAAGGTTCCAACTTGATTCTTTTGTGTGGATATCCAGTTTTTCGAAAAGACTGTCTTTTCCCCCATTGAGAGGTCTTGGTAAGCTTGTTAAAAATCATTTGACCATATATGTGAGGGTTCATTTCTGGGCTCTATTTCTGTTGGTCTATAGGTCTGTGTTTGTTTGTTTGTTTTTAAATCCTCACACAAAGCCATGCTTATTAATTTTAGAGAGAGGAGAAGGGAGGGTGAGGAGGGAAACATCAATTTGAGAGAGAAACATGGATCTGTTTGCTTCTTGCAAATGCCCCAACTGAGGACCGAACCCACAACTTAGGTATGTGTCCTGACTGGGAATTGAACCCACAACCTTTTGGTTTATTGGGACAACACTCCAACCAACTATGCCACACCAGTCAGGGCTATGGGTCTGTTCTTAATGCTAATACCATACTGTTTTGATTATTATAGCTTTGCAGGAAGTTTTTCAATATTTTTTTTGTGGCTATTTGGTGTCCCTTGTGACTTATAATGAATTTAAGGTGGATATCTCTATTTTTGCCAAAAGGATTTTGATAAGGATTGTATTAAATCTGTAGATTGCTTTGGGTAACATTGACATCATAACTTAAGTCTTCCAATCCATGAATGTGTCTTTTCATTTATTTAAGTCTTTCTTTCAGTAATGTTTTGTAGTTTTCAGGGATTAAGTTAACCTCCTTAGTTATTTCTGAGTATTTAATTCTTTTTGATGCCATCATAAATTGAACTGTTTTCCTAATTTCCCTTTCAGATTGTTCATTGTCAGGGTATAGCAACAACTGAGCGTGTGTGTGTGTGTGCGCGCGCGCACGCGCGTGTGTTGCAGTTGTATCCTGCCACTTCGCTGCATTTGGTTATTAGTCCTTACAGGTTTGTGTCAGTGTGCATGTACTTCAAATTTTCTGTACATAAGATCGGATTATCTGAGAACAGGGAGAGTTTTAGTTCTGTTTTCAATTTGGATGCCTTTTATTTCTCTTCTTGCTTAATTGTTCTGGCTAGAACTGCCAATACAATGTTGAATAGAAGTGAAATTGGGCATCTTGTCTTGCTCCTGATCTCAGAGGAAAGGCCTTCAGTTTTTTACTTGAGTATAATGTTAGCAGTGGTTTTTTTTGTGAATGCCTTTTATTATGTTGGACATTTTTCTCTTTCTAGCCTTTGAGTATTTTTTAATCATGAAAGGATATTGAATTTTTTCAAATGCTTTTTCTGCATCAGTTGAGATGATGTGTTTTTCCTCTTTATTTTATGTATGTGGTATATTACATTGATTGATTTTCGTACGTTGAATCGCCCTTGTATTTCTGGGCTAAATTCCACTTGGTCATGCCGTATAATCCCCTAATGTGCTGATGGATTTTGTTTGCTAGTTTTTATGTTGTTGAGGATTTTTGCATCTATATTCATAAGACTCAGTCTATTGTTTTCTTTACTTGTGATTTTTTTTTTTTTTTTTGGTCAGGCTTCTGTATCAGGGCAATGATAGATTCATAGAATGAGTTAGGAACTCTTCCCTTCTTCAATTTTTGGGAAAAGTTTGAAAAAACATTGGTGTTTTCCTTTAAATGTTCAGTAATGTAAACATTTAAAACATGCAGCTTAGTGAATTATTTATTTCTGCTTTGTGCTTCTTTTTTAAAAAAAAATTTATGTTGTTTTATTACAGTTGTCCCAATTTTTCTCCTTTTTCCCTCCTCTACCCAGCGCCCCCACCAGTCAGTCCCTGCACTGTTGCCCATGTCCATGGGTCATGCATACCTGTTTGACTAGTCCCTTCCCATCTTTCCTCCATTATCTCTCTCCCCCCTCTGCTTTGTGATCTGTAATTGGTGTCAAAGCTGCAATCATTTTCTTAAGTTCTGCTTTTTTCCTCTTTTTAAAAAAAGTTGTATTTGAATGTTACTAATTTTTCTTTGATCTGTGGCAGTATTTTTCTGGTGAATTTTATTTTTCTTTTGAGAAATTACAATCTTTAATTTCTGATTTGATGTTTTTGTGTCTTTCTTTTATTTATTTATTGGATACTGTATTTGTAAACTTATGTTTTGGTTTTTGTAATTGCGTGGTCTTTTCTGCACTATCCCAACGGAGGAGGAGTGGATGGGAGGTGATGAGGTAGCTTTCCCAGTTTCCCTGCTCAAGACTTCTCTCTATTGCTACAGCAATGGGCAATGTAAAAAACAGGATTTTGGGATCCTATCCTGTTTCAAGAGGTTTTGCCGCCAATCCCTTTTTTTCTTCCTCTTAAACCAGTCTGTCTTCAAGGGCTACTGCCCCAACTTCCAAGACAATCCCCCATCTTTTTTCTTTTTGAGGTTTATTTTTTCCCCCACCCTTTCTGAAAGTGCTTTTAAAAGTCTGCCTCTTTTTCTTACCTCCTCCCATACTTGATCTCAGACCTGCCACAGCAGTTCCCATTCTGGTGAGACCCTCTTCTGTAGGGAAATGTTTGCAGGTGGTTTCTAAGTTTTGCTAAATCCAGGACCCCTCTGAAGCCTCCATTGTTTTTTCTTTTTCTTTTTCTTTTTGAAGCCTCCATTCTTATTTGCCCTCTTTGTTGCTTTTTATGAAATAATGAACAAAAATATGCCTTCACCCTGGCCGGGTATCTCAGTTGCCTAGATAGTCATCCCGATACACCAAGGTTGCTGGCTGGATCTGCAGTCAGAGCACGTACAAGAACCAACCAATGAGTGCATAACTGTGGAACAACAGACTGATGTTTCTCTTTCTAAAATCAATCAATCATTTAAAAAAAATGCCAAAGAGGAAAAATGGCATGAGTGACACCTAGGCTCCCACTGTCCTATCAGCAAGACCTGTACCTTAGAAGAGCCCAAGCTGGAGAGTGGCCTGCAGGTAGGATAATTCAGGCAAGAGATGATGGAGGCCCGGGTTCCCGTGGGGTCTAGAGATGGGGAAGAGGGACATGTGGAACTGGAATTAGAGCTATGATGAATTTCATCTCTTTCTCTCTGTGTCTCCTCCCACCCCGAAGGATACCAAGGAGTCAATGAGCACCTTGGACATGTCTCCATCTCCCAGAAGCAGTGGAGTGCACACCTCTTGGAACCATGGTCCATCAGGCCTTCAGAACATTCTTCAGTGTCCACAGCTGGAGAGGATCCCCTTGGTTTCTGCCGAGGCTCCCAAGCAGAATGCGAGTGAGACGGGCCCGCCTTTCAGTGTGTGGCTGCCTGAGCATGGTGTGAACTACTGCCCCCAAGTGACTTTCTCTCCTTCCCAAATGATTTGTTGTCAGGGGCTGTCTCCCTCTCAACCAGGAATGACAATTTTTAAGGGGCCCCAGGTGATATCCTTAGGAGAGCCCAATACTCCAAGGGTGGCCATGACCTTCAGTGGCAATCTAAGGATGCCCTCCAATAGGCCACCAGACACAGGTCACAGTGGAATCCCACTGATGTCCCACATCGGCGTTCCAACAGTGCCTTATTCATGTCACCCAACAACACCTTCTAATAGAGACTCGTTGACACCTAAAATGTTATTGCCCCCAACCATGCCTTCTGCTGAGGACCAGGCAGTGCTGCCCTCTTTGGTTCAGATCTTGCCCCCTAGGGAGCCCCACAATTGTCAAATGCCCCCAGCTGGGTCTCCATCACTGCTGGCTTTCAAATCCCAAGACTCTCTTGTTAGCCAGCCAGCTTCTCAGGAAGACCCCTTCCTACCTGAGCAGCCCATACCTGCTCCGCGAAGAGCAGAGCAGAATGGCAGGACCCAGGACAGGGCTCCCAGGAGGAGATCTGCAGTTGCAAGGCCTTACTGCTGCCAGTATGAGGACTGTGGAAAAGCTTACACCAAGCGCTCCCATCTCGTGAGTCACCAACGCAAGCACACAGGTGAATGAGGTACCAGGCAGGTGGGGTGGGATGGAGGAATCCTCTGGGTTTTAGTTTTGTGCTGGACCACTGGTTTGTAATGGTTGGTGACTTCGCCTGTCATCCTTCAGTTTGGGGATCAAGCTACGCTGTCCTTACCAACTTGCCTTCCCGCAGTCCCATGTTACTGTACCAAGATGATGGGACTGCTGATTGTGTTGCCTCCTGCTTTCCTATGTTTTTCCTTTTGGTCCCCCAACCTCAGCTGCTCTGCCTCATAGAGTCAGACCTCTGCCTTCCCTCCTAAATTCCTCTCCTTAACTCCTTGTCTCCCTTGTCACTTTCCCTCCCCAGGTGAGAGACCCTATAAATGTATGTGGGAAGGTTGTACATGGTCTTTCTTCCGTTCCGATGAGCTTGGACGACATATGCGGATACACACCAGATACAGACCACATAAGTGTGATCAGTGTGGCCGACAGTTCATGAGATCTGACCATCTCAGGCAACACCAAAGGATTCATCTGCGGCTGCCAGTATCCCCCAGTCCACGGGCCGACGGTGGACAGATGGCTGTTCCTCCTGCTTCTGGTCTTTAGGTCAATCTCCTCTTCCCCTCACTTTGGCTTCTCCACCCAGACCCCGCCTGCCTCTGACCGGCTAGTCTCTTTGGTAGGTACAGGCTTAGATGCAGACCAAGAAAGATTATGACGCAGTGTTGAATGAAGCCCATGTGAGCTCTGAACCTTGTCAGGGACTCTTCAAAAACTATCTTAAATGCCCCTACCTCTCTGCAGCCACCTACTTTGGCGGAGTTTAGCCACGTGGAAAGATGGAGCAAAGTAGAGATTGGGAGCTTTATCAAAAAGCTCTGTTTACCTTACATCATTCCCCAGCTTGAAACCCTTTAGTGACTCTCCTTTGCCTGCTACATAAAATCCAAGTTCCTTATCTTGGTCTTCCAGTTTCCAGAGCCAGGCTATCTTCCAGTCCTGAATTTACCATTTAGTAGTCATGTGACCTTGGGAAAGGTCTTTGATCACTAAGCCATGTTTCCTCTTCTGGGAAATGAGAAAAACAGTATTGGAGAAGAGTATTGGACTGTTTGGGACACATCTTACCTATTGAATCAGATTCTGTCCAGCACACACTTGCTGCCTGCCCAGCGTTTCTGTCTCCTCCCGCCACTCCCAGACCTGGATGGAATGCCCCACTGCAGGGCGTAAGATCTGGCATCTCACGTAGCCACTAGCAACTCAGAAGTGTGAGGGAGTTAATGCTCCTGGGGAAATGCTTGACTTATGGGAGATGGGGGAGGCCCAGAGGGGTAAATTCCCTCCCATTCCCTCCCTCCCCTGATTGCTGCTAGGCACCATTTCTCCAAACAGTCCAGCCAGTGGGAGTTCTCCCAGGTAGCCAGTGAACAACTGCTGTGCTGCTTCAAGGCTTGTGAGGCAGGACCCGCCTGCTGTCGTCTTGTATTACTTCCTATTCTCCCCTGCCTTGCTTTTCTTTCTCACTCTCAGTGCCTTGGGTTTACACCACCCAAATAAAACATTGGTACATAGTTCTTGTTTTAGGCTCTGTTTTCCAGGTGACTTGGGGGTGGAGATTAGACTGAGGCACAGGACGAACCCCACTGTAACTTCCCCTCTTTACAGAGCTCAGGTCCCTGGACGACCACGTACAATGTATTAAAGGGTCCTCCCTGGCCCCCGCCCAAGGGTCGAGGGCATAATGGCTATCTTAGCAACTCAGCCAGGTAGTTCAAAACTTCACTTCTGGACTTCGTAGCCAAACCAGCAAACTAACAGAAAGGAACTTGCCCAGGATCTAAACGGGCTGAGCTGGGATCCCAACCAGGACCTGTCTCCTCTGGAGGTAGATCTCTAACTGGGATAGAGTGCCTGCATTCTACAGGTGTTGCCTGTGCCTGGTCTGATGCCAGGCGAGCACCGCCAGGTGATGGCCCCAGTGCGGTGAATTAGGACTGGTCCCTGTGGTGCCATATCTGAGACCATTTGGTGTAGGGGCTCAGGTCTACCAAGGTGTACCTAAAGGGGCAGGTCAGAGGCTTTTTGGAGGAGGTGACCCTTGAGCTCAGCAAGCACGTGTAACATTTAGTGACCCCTGAAATATTGAAATACACTGAGCAGGTGAAAGAAAAGGAAAGAACTCCAGGAGAGTCAGCACACAAGCTTCCACTGGTTTGGCAAGTATGTTTGACCCCACGACCCAGAGACCGTCACAGCTGCGGGGACTCGTGGCAGATGGCGTGGAAACAACAGAAGAGCATGTCAGCGAAGAAAGACTTCTCAAGGAGGTGCCTGAGCCAGACCTCCCGTTTCCCGCACGTCTGTCCTTGGTCGTGCTTGGTGCTGGAAGGTGACTGTGCCTGCTGCAGGGCACGAAGGTCACCCAAAAATTCTGAAAGCACCGCAGAGGTGAAGAGCTGAACTTCTGGGGGCATTCTGGGCAGCTGGGAAAGTCCCACAGCCTTGGCTACGCCTGCCCGTCACCCCCACCCTACCTCTGTTCTGCACAGCCACCTTGGCCTGTTCCCCTAGTGGCCCCAGTGTACCTCCAGGCCTCCAGGTGTTCTCCACCCAAATTCCAAATGAGAAGGGGATACAATTTTTTTTTTTTTTTTTTTTTTTAAGTAGAGACAGAGGGTACTTGTGTGGCCCAATTACTCGCCCCAAGGACCCAGGTTTTGAATGCCAAAGATCTCTCATTCCCACCTGGGCACTAGGTCACTTCCACGGTGAGGGAGTGATTGGAGAAGAAGAAATCAACCTATTTTTTAACCAATCATTACCCTGTGCCAGGCTCGGGCTAAGCCTTTCCCAGTAATACAAGGCAGGATAGTGGATGGGAAAGGTATTGTGGTTCTCAGTAAGACTAGTAGATTTTGAATCCTGTTTCTGCCATTTCTTGGCTTTGTGGTCTTGGCAACTTATCTCTGTTGCTTCAGATAACGAGTGGGCGAGATTGGATTCAAACTAAAATGGTACAATTAATCACATTAAAAAATGGTCTCTTTGACTGCTTTCCGGGAGAGGAAGGAGTTTCAGTGCTCCAGATGACAGTTGAAGGAGGCTTGGATCAGGGTGTGGAAGTAGAAGATTAGAAAGATTTAGGAACAGTAATTAATTGGATTTGGTTGAGGTAGTGGTCAAAGGTGACTCCCAGGTTTTTGGCTTGTGTTATAGGTAGGCAGAAGAATGGACAAACTTCACTAATTTATTTTCTATTTTTTACAATCTCTTATGCACGCAAGAGTATTTTGTATGTATGCAATTTAAAGAACAACAGTAATAAAAATGGCCCTTGCTGGTGTGGTTCGGTGGATTGAGTTCAGGCTTGTGAACCAAAGGGTCGCCGGTTGGATTCTCAGTCAGGACACATGCCTGGGTTGTGGGCCAGGTCCCCAGTGGCGGGCACGTGAGAGGCAAACACACACTGATGTTTCTCTCTCCCTCCCTTTCCCTCTCTCTAAAAATAAATAAGTACTAAAGATGTATCTGCCCTTTATATCACTTGAGAAAAATTATATACTGATAACATTTGAAGACTGAGCTCCCCTCTCTAATCACATCCCCCCATCCTTCACCATAGAGAAAACCACTACCCTGAATTTTGGTTAATCTTGCCTTTGCTTTTGTTTGTCATTTTTACCATATGTGTATCTATTCTTAATATAGTGATTGATTTAATGTGGTTTTGAACTTTGTTCTGTTTGGGTTTCATTGAGCTTTCTCAATCTAAAGGCTTATAGTCTTAATAAAATTTGTAAAAACTTTGACCTTTGTTTTGTCAGTTTTTTGTCCCTCCCTTTCTCCTGACACACAATCTACTCAATAGACTGCTTGATATTTTGCCACAGGTTACTGATACTGTGCCCATTTTTTTATTCTTTTTTCTTTTTCTGCTTCATTTTAAATATCTTCAAGCTAGCTGATCTTCCTTAGTGTTTGATCTGTTCCAAAAAAAGTGTGTTTTTCATTTCAGATACTGTATTTTTCCACTTCTAGCAATTCCATCTGGATCTTTAAAAAAATATATCTTCCATTTCTATCCTTATCACGTCTGTGCTTTCCTCTATGTTCTTGAACATACAAAGCATAGTTATAATAGCTGTTTTAATGCCCTCACATGCTAGTTCCATCAAGTTTGTCATTTTTGGGTCTGTGTTGACTGATTTTTATCCTGGTAATTTTCCCTTTTTTCCTGCTTTTAAATGGTTGATAATTTTTTAGTGAATGCTAAACAATTGTGAATTCACATTGTTAGTTGTTGGGTTTTGTTATATTCCTTTAAATAATGTTGGCTTCTACTTCTGGCATGCATTTTACTTCTTAGAATTTGTTGGATCCCTTTGAGTCTTACTTTTGTTTTCCTTAGGAAATTTTTATTTGTATGAGGCTTACTTTGAAGCTTATTTTTCCCCCCTTAGGACAGGCCCAAAACTTCCTTTTTTTCTAGAGCTAATTTAGCCCCACTACTAAGGCAAAATTATTTCTTTACATTTTGGCTAGTGGAAACAAACTTTTTCCAGCCCTGAGTGAGCTCCAGGAATAGTTCTGCCTACTTCTTTCCAGTAGTCTTTTTTCTAACATTCTCATGCTTTGTCAGTACTCAGTGGAAGATTCAAAGGGATGCCCCTTGAGACCTTGAGAGTACCCTTTGCAAAACTGTCCCCTCAAGTATTCTGCCTCACAGATTCTACCCACCTTGGCCCTCTCAAACTTCAGTCTCTGTCTCCTCAGACTTCCATGCTCTCCTTTGGTTTCCCTTCCACAGGACTGCAGTCCTGTGTTGCCACTGTCCACTGCTGAAGTCCACTGCTTCGTATATTGTGTGTGGTTCTCTAGTTGTTTAAGGTCAGAGGTTAAGTCCAGTGTCTTACTCAATCTTTAAAGTACACGTAAATGGAATCATTGTAATAGATTCTTTGCACTTATATTTTATTCAAAATTACGCTTTTGAGATACTAACGTCAAGCATGCAGATGCAGTTCATTTTCACTGTTGTGTTATTCAATTATATCAACATACAGTTTATGTATTCTACTGGGTCTCTTGAAAATTTTTTTGTTGTTGTTAAGAACAGTGCTGTCCTGAATATTCCTGATTACACGTCCTGCTGAACGTGTGTTGTTTCTCTTTGAAGCATTTTTCAAAGGGTGGTTGTTAACTCAGTGGGTTGTGAGCTAACCAGAGAAACAGGGCTTGCAAGGCAAGGTGGAGCTTGGTGACAGTGTATCCAGAGCCGTGTCCGTCTACCCCGTGGCATCAGCTGCTTGCCCAGTTGTGGAGGAGTCAGAGTCAGCAGGGGTGACAGTTTTGTCAGCTGAGTTCCACAGCAGCGCAAAGGGACGAGGGTAAGTCAGCCACTGAGAACTGAAGGTATGAATGAATGAACACCTGAAAACCAAAGGAGAGATGTATTGAAAAGGGACGTTATTTTCTTGCTGTGTAGCACGTAGGACTGAAATAGTGTTTTTCTAGGAGCCTTTTTATGGCTAGAGGGTACTCCATTGTATGGCTGTACCACGCTTGCTTTGCCCATTCGTCAGTCCATAGACACTTAGGTTGTTTCCACTTTTTTTAAAAGGATTTTATTTATTTACTTTCTCTCAAAGAGAGGGGAAGGGAGGGAGAAAGAGGGAGAGAAACAGTAGTGTGTGAGAGAGACACCGATTGGCTTCCTCTCACACCCTCAACCAGGGACCTGGCCCACAACCCGGGCATGTGCCCCAACTGGAAATCGAACCAGTGAACTTTCACTTCACAGGCTGGCACTCAGTCCACTGAGCCACACCAGTTAGGGCTCTACTTTTTTTTTGAACAGTGGTGCTATGAACATACTGTACAACTTTTTGTGTGGACATATGTTTTCAACTCTCTTCGGTGCAGAATTTCTGAGTCATGCATAACTTTAACATTTTGAGGAACTGTTAAACTATTTGTAAAGTGACTGTACCATTTTACATTCCCACTGGTAATGTATGGGGATTGCAATTTCTCCATTTCACTACCGCTTGTTATTGTCCATCTTCTTTATTAGGGCCACTCCGCTGGGTGTGACGTGGTATCTCACTGTGATTTTGACTTGCATTTCCCTGATAACTAGTGATGTTGATCATCTTTTTATGTCCTTACTGGCCATTTGTCTCTTTTGTATTTTTCTTACAAATATGGCTAATTGGCCATTTGTATTCAATCTTTGGAGAAATGCCTAGTCTAATCTTTTGTTTATTTTTAAGTTGGCTTATTTATCTTTTTATCAGTGAGTTGTAAGATTTATATACACACATACACACACATATTATCAGATTTATAAACACTCCTACTCTGTGGGTGGTATTTTCATACTCTCGATGGGGTCTTTTGAAGCACTAAAGTTTTACATTTCAATTAAGTTCAGTTTATTTTTAATTTAGTTGCTTGTACCTTTGGTGTCATATTTAAGAATAACTCAAAGGTCATAAAGAGTTACTCCTATGTTTTCTTCTAAGAATTTTCTAGTTTTTTATTTTAATTTTTACAAACTGAATTTAGAGAGAGGAAGAGGAAGGAGGAGAGAGAGTGTGAATAGATTTGTTGTTCCAATATTTACGCATTCATCGGTTAATTGTTGTATGCGTCCAGACCGGGGATCAAACCTGCAGCCTGGTGTATGGGGAAGGTGCTCTCACCAACTGAGCTACCTGCCCACTGCCCTAGTTTTGTTTTGTTTTGAGAGTTTTCTAGTTTTAGCTCTTATATTTAGGTCTTTGATCATTTTGAGTTAATTGTCTCTCTTTTTAAGAGATTTTATTTTTAGAGAGAGGGGAAAGGAGGGAGAAAGAAAGGGAGAGAAACATCTCTGTGTGGTTGCCTCTCGCATGCCCCCTACTGGGGACCTGGCCCACAACGCAGGCAGGTGCCCTGACTGGGAGGCGAACTGGCGAGCCTTTGGTTCACAGGCCTGAACTCAATCCACTGAGCCGCACCAGCTAGGTCTTGAGTTAATTTTCATCTGTGTTGTGACTTCATTCTTTTGCATGTGGACATCCAGCTATTCTGTTTGTGTATTGATCCTCTCTATTTGCTGAGACATCATTTTCATACTTTCCTTTTTTTTTTTTTTTGAACATATTTAGTTGATTTAAATTCTTTGTTCAGTAAGTCCAATAGGTGGGCTTCCTCGGGTAAAATTTCTATTGACTATTTTCCCCACTATGTATGGGCCATATTCTTTTGTTTCTTTGGATGTCCCATAATTTTTTTGTTGTTAAAAACTGGGCATTTAAAATCATATAATGTGGCAACTCTAGAAACTGATTTCCCTCCCTCCCCAGGGTTGGTTGGTATTTGTTATTATCTGCTTAATGACTTTTCTGATTCTACAAAAGTCATATTCTTTGTTGTGTGTGATCCCTGAAGTTTCTGCTTACCTTAGTGGTTAGCTAACGACGGGACAGAGGTTTCCTTAGATTCCTGGAACCAATAGTCTCTCAGGCTTTGCCAAGCGGCTCTGTGTGCCTTTTGGGGCGGCACATCTTCAACATGCAGCCTGGCAGCTGACAACCCCATCTCGGCCTTCGCTTCCTGCTCACACAAAGCCCCAGAGTTAGCCAGAGATGAGAGCTTCGGGCCTTCTCAGGCCCTTCCTGAGCACATGCAGAGCCCAGGCCCTGAGCACAGCCCTGTGTGTGTGCGCTGCCTTGCAGGTTCCCAGTAATACACTGCAGCTTTCCAAAGTCTCCTATGGACATTTTATTCCCCGGCTTTGCCTTTTAACATTTTTGGTTAGTTTATTATTTGCTCCCAACTGTTCTTTACTGCCTCAGGCAGGTATGATGGTCCACAATCGCCTCTGATCATTTTTGATAAATGCCCCCAGAGAAAAGGCTGTTAGTAGTGGAAAAGTTCTGACTCAGGTCACATATAGATAGCCTTGCAAGTGAGCTCTTCCAAGGAACCACCAGACAGGTCAAATAGAGACAGTGCTCTGGGATCGGAGCATTAAAGGAAGGCCAGTCCTGCTCTGCCCCTGGCGGCTGCTGGGCTGCTGGTTTTCACCGTGACTGCAGGCCGTTGGTTTTCGAGGCTACCGTGGAGCTGGGGCAGATGGGAAAAGGACAGGTCAAAATACCACGACACTCACTGATATTCAGCTACTTTTCTTGAATGCTCCCCAGATTGCTATAAGCCTTCGATTAATTTCCTGAGTTCTGAAAATGATGATTCTAACAATTTTGCCAGTGTTCTTATTGCTTTTATGCAAAAGAAAAATTTTGGAGGTCTCTACTCCATCATTTTCACTGACATCACTTTCACTGTATTTTTCATTTACACTTTCAAATTATGAATGATAATTAGATTTCTTTTCATCTTTTTATGGACTATTAAATTATTTTTTGATTGTTTATGATTTTGTCTATTTTTTTTCCCCTCTGGGTTTTGGTATGATTTTCTCTCAAGTGTTAAAGAGTTTACCAGTTGCCCTGGCCGGTGTGGTTCAGTTGGTTGGAGTGTTGTCCCATAGCTAAAGGGTTGCGGGTTCGATTCCCGCTCAGGACCTATGCTTAGGTTGTGGGCTCGATCCCCAGTCCCAGGACATATGGGAGGCAGCCAATCGATGTTTCTTGCATTGATGTTTCTCTCTCCCTTCCTCTCTCTAAAAGCAATAAAGGAATGTCCTCAGGTGAGGATAGAAAAATAAGTTTGCCAGTTGTCTTTTTTGATTTTTTCTTTCTAGCTATCTATATTTTTTGCCACGTGAGTTTTATTTTCATGCAATTTTACCAACCCTCTTCTTTTATTTCATCTGGATTTCAGTTGTAGCTAGAATCCTTTCCCTAAATTCTGGTTTTAAGGGAATTTACCTATTTTTTCTAGTACTTAGATGGCTTCACGTCTTACTTGTAGACACCTGACCCATTTGGAGTTTACTCTTAGTATGGGAGGAGGTACAAATCTCATTTTAGCTTTTGCTAGTAGGTTCAGTAGCTGTCCCAGCCCAATTTTTTAACGTTCACCTCCGCTTCAGTGCTTTGCCATGTTTTTTTGTATTCTTATTTTCTATACGAACTGCATGTATTTATGGACTTCCTGTTTTATTCCACTGGTCTAGTTGTCTCTTCGTCCACCAGCTGCACGTTATTCACGGACCTTGCAGCCCCGGCCCAACCTCCTGTAGCCCTCTCCCTCTCAAGGCAGACACCGCACCCTCCAGCCCTCACCCCACACCCGTGCCCCTATCCCTGCGCTAACTCCCAAGGTTGTCTCTCCAGTCCCTCCCAACACCACAGCCCACCCCTTCTGTATGGACACAGCATGGTCCATGCCTCCGCTCCTCTCCAGCACCCAGCCCCTGTCTACAGCTCACTTGCACCCTGGAGGGCTGCTTCCTGCTTGATCAGTGACTGTGGGCCAACCTGCTTCCCCAGTTTCTACAAACCAGCAACTTCCCTGCCATCCACCTTCTGCCACTACCGTGAGATCTGAACCCCAACCTTAGAGAGCTCATCTTCCAGCTAGGCCCAGATGCTCTCTCTCAGCCCTAGGCTACCATACAGTGTTCTCTTACTCTTTTATCATAGCTTATTCCTCTACATTCCCCCGCTTAACCCACTTTGTGCTTTTTCTCCCTCATTGGACTCAGACTGATGTAATCAGAGAATGCTTTTTAAAATATATGTTATTGATTATGCTATTATAGTTGTCCCAATTTTTCTCCCTTTGGCCCCCTCCACCCAGTACCCTTATTCCCTCCAGCAATCCCCACCTTAGTTTATGGGTCATGCATATAAGTTCTCATTTCCTATGCTATTCTTAACATCCCCCTGTTTATTTTGTGCCTACCAATTATGCTTCTTACTCTCTGCACCTTTTCCTCCACTCTCCCCCTTCCCCCTCCCTGCTGATAACCCTCCGAATGATCTCCATATATATGATTCTGTTCCTGTTCTGGTTGTTTGTTTAATTTGGTTTTTTTATTTTATTTTTTAGATTTTATTTATTTATTTTTAGAGAGAGAGGAAGGGAGGGAGAAAGAGAGGGAAAGAAGCATAGGTGCAGGAGAGATGCATCAATTGGTTGCCTCTCACACGCCCCCAACTGGGGTCCTGGCCCACAACCCAGACATGTGCCCTGACCGGAAATTGAACCCATAACCTTTCATTTCGCAGGCCGGCACTCAATCCACTAAGACCTACCAGCCAGGGCAGCTTAGTTTGTTTTTTAGATTCAGTTGTTAATGGTTGTGACTTTGTTGCCACGTCCATGGGTCGTACATATAAGTTATTTAGCTTCTCCATTTCCCATACTATTCTTAACCTCTCCCCACTATTTTGTAACTACCATTTATGCTTCTTATTCCCTGTACCTTTATCCCCATCCTCCACCCCCTCCCCACTGATAATCCCCCATGTGATCTCCATTTCTCTGATTCTGTTCCTGTTCTAGTTGTTTGCTTAGTTTGCTTTTGTTTTCTCTCTTTTTTCTTTAGGTTCAGTGGTGGATAGTTGTGAGCTTGTCATAAAATGGTTGGGGTTTTTAGGTGGATTGGAAATGTATCACTATTTTTCGTATTTCAGACAATGTCTAAAAATTCACTGTTCCGCAGTCAGATTTGAATAATGAAGGATGGCTGTATTATCTCTTCGTTTTGTGGTGGCTGCACTTAACATGAGTGCGCTCTCATATCTCTTGGGTCTCCTCCCCACCCTGGAGTGTCGATAATGTATATAAGTTTTGTTTGGGGTTGCTACGGATTTTTAAAAAAGACTTTATTTATTTATTTATTTTTGGAGAGAGGGTAAGGGAGAGAAGAAGAGAAGGAGAGAAAAATTGATGTGAGAGAAATATCAATCAGTTGTTTCTCATCCCACAACCCAGGCATGCGCTGTGACCGGGAATCAAACTGGCAACCTTTAACTTTGCAGAACGACACCCAACCAACTGGCCCACACCAGTCAAGGTGGATTTTTTTTTTAAATCCTAGCAAAAACATGGATAAATTTTAGAACTATAATGCTGAGTTGAGCACAAACCAGTTTCATAACATTATATAGAGCTTAACATACCATATTTTGCCATGTATAATGCGCACTTTTTCACCCAAATTTTTGAGGGAAAAAGAAGGGTGCGCATTATACATGGGTATAATGATTACATACCATGAGTATAATAATGGGAACAATAATCCAGTATATAATGCACACAAAAACTGTGCATGGGCATTATCCAGGGCAAAATACGGTAATTTATGTAAAGCTCAAGACGAGAAATTTTGAACATACAGATTTGTGATAAATCCACACAAGGAGAATCAAGAGAATTTATGCATACAAAGTTCAGGGTAGTAGTTAATTCTGGAGCACAGAAACAGGGCTGGACAGGAGAGGTGCAAATGTAGATACAGAAGTGTCCATCATATTCCAATTCTTAAATTGGGTGGGGAGTCGGGCTCCAGACCAAACTCCTGTGCATGAATTTTTCAGCCAGACCACAAGACTTTGTCTGCGTGGCCTCATGGAGGAAGCTGCCTGCCCCACAGCAGACTGGGCGCACTCTCGGAGCACTGAAGCTTTCTGAAGGGAATTAATGCACTCGGGGTCCTACAGCCAGACATACTCCTGTGCATATCGGCGTTTCTAACCGGGTCACCTCCATCAGAGGCCTCCTTACTGGGGTCCTTGGTGAGACACTGTCCTCACTCTGACTCAGTCCTTTTCCACTCCCAGCCCCTCCACCTCTTCCTCCCCCAGGTTACCCAGGTCCATGAAAAGGCAGGAATCTTTTTTTGGGGGGGAGGGGGCTGTTGGCGGTGAGACAATTCCCTTCTGCCTGCATTCACATGACCCCACCTGGTGCTGTTCCCTGGAGAAAATGGAGCGTCAGGGAGCAGCCTCCATCCTTTTTACCCCTTCTTGTAATGCCACAGTAGAATAAAGCTTGGATTTTTACCTTTGGTTTGGCCCATCATCCTAATTAACCATCTTGGCACCTGGCAACTCAATGAACTGATGAAGGGAGCTGGTGGCCAATGGAGCACAAAGCTGCTCTGGAAGAATAAAACTCCTGAAGGCCTCAAGGGGCACTCCAACAGCCATGCCTGTGGGCCTTGGGAGCGCCGGAGGATTAGTTACAGAAACTTTCCGGTTCTGAGGGGAACCACTGATCCTCTTGCCCTGAAATCCTTGTCTGGGCTCATCCAGTGGGTCACATTAGAAATCCAACAAAGGGACTCTGGGAAAGCTAAGCCACAGACGCAGTTCTCTGGCTGCTGTTCATGGTCCCGCAGCAAAGGGACCAAAAACTGTCAGAGGCCTCGCATGCAAATTGTACCCAGTAACTATTGGCTCTAAGCAGGTTCTTGGGACCAAGGGATTTCCTGCAACACCATGCGTTATCAAAACTCATGCCTCTAGTGAGAGTGTGGAGTCTTTGAGGATCACTTTGTCCAGTGGTCCAACTAGATCTCAGTGACTTGGCTAGTTTGCCTGCACTTTGAAAAAGACCTTCTGTCCTGGCTGGTGTGGCTCTGTGGATTGAACGTCAGCCTGCAAAACGAAAGGTTGCCGGTTCGATTCCCAGTGAGGGCACATGCCTGCCTTGCAGGCCAGGTCCCTGGTTGGGGGCATGTGAGAGGCAACTGATTGATGTATCTCTTGCACATTGATGTTTCTCTCCCTCTTCCTCCCTTTCTCTCTCTCTCTAAAAATAGAGACAAGCAGCCAAAATCTTTGTGGGGTGCATTACCTCAGGACCCTTCTTTCACGAGGGGAAGAGGCGGGTGACAGGGAGTACTCCTTCCTCAGTGAACACTATTTGACTCTGAAGGTTTGGACCACACCTGCAAGCCAACCTTGTGGTCACTTGGGTCTACGGTGAGGGAATGAGAATATTAGATGGTAAGACTGTTAGCCAGACTCAGATTTCCAAGTCCGTCTGTGCTGTTCCTACTGGCACTGGCCACCCAGCCCCACTGAATCTCCTTATGAGGCCAGGAAAACGGGTCCCAACACAGTCCGAGTCTTAGCTAACAAATCCTCAGACATGGAAGAAGCGGCAACTGGCAAAATAGCAGAGACCTGGAGAAAGGGCAGCTAAGAGCAATAACCTAGTGCCCTCTCCTGGCCAACCTGGGCAAAGGCCTTCCCAAAAAGATCTCTGAACTTGATCCCTGGCAGGCAGGGTCAAAGGAGAACGAGAGACCACGGAATTCAGTGACACCTGATGGGGTACTCAGTGACCGGGAGATGAATCAGAGTACTGCCAATCTTACCTGGACCTGTTGGCATTCAAAAATAAGTAATATTAAGGGTCAGGTCAAGGTCCCTCTGTCCCCATGGGGGACTGGAGGGCCTATGCCAAGGTCAACGTTCAATGGGGACGTGAGGGAGAAATGCACTTCTTGGGCTTCTGTGCGCATGTGACTGCAATTCCTGCAACTTTGGCTCCAGAATGAGGGAGAAGCGAGTAAAGCTCTTTGGTTCTGGGTTCAAGGCCACTATCACTGGGACTCTTGCCTAAGCCCAGTGGGTCCTGTCAGGTCTCCACAGACCTTTTCTGCATATGGCTCCCCCACTGAATGTATTATTGGTATAGATGCGTTGCCTATGTATACTGCTACTTGCCCCAAATCTACGATAAGAACTGTTGCATTTGAGTGGGCCATGTGGATGACCCATGAACCTACCCAATTACCTACCAACAGCTAATACCATTGTCTACCCCTAACGATACTAGCTGCTTAGGAGAGAAAAAAAAATACCTGCCCACACTGCTGATTTAAAATGCTGCCTGGGTCCCCCAAAGATCTAGCTTCTGGAGCCTTTGTAAGGTGACAGTGTGTGGTTCAGGAAGGACCTGAAAAGTTGCAGGGCAAATGGAAGCCTTGGGGATTTGTGGTCCACTTCCCTTCCAGGGCTCTAGGTGGAAAGAGCTTTCCATAGTGCCCTCCTTGGAAATGAGGAGTGGGGCAGATCTCATCCTTGACTTTCCCCACAGCTTTTTGCTAGGGGGGTATTACACAAGCTGGGGGTTGGATGGGAGTCAAAGCCAGACTTAAGAGGCCAGGGCCTGCAAGAGCTGGGAGTAAGGGCCTAGTCAGCAGGGAAGGTGGCTCAACTCCTCAGCAGCAGTTGTCAAGTCATGCCCGTGCAAAGAAACAGGCTGCAAGTCACCCCAGCTGCAGGCGTGCCAGCAGAAGCAAGGAAGAAAAGGGCCCAAGTCCCAGTGGGAAGGATAGATCCTTCCCGTTAGCCGGCCCGGGACCGTCCCTCCTCCAATGCTGCCACCCCTGTCTTCTGACAGCATATTGAGAAGACAAAAGGGAAAGGAGACGCTTTGCCTGAGAGAAGAAATAGCCATGAGAGGAGGTTCACTGTTTGAATAGATTAAATGCTTCAAATTCTATTGAAATGCATACATGTATTCCTTCTACATTTTAGAAAATAAATAAAAACCTTACAAGCTTATAAATAATGTGTGGTGGCATAAAGCTAGGTGCCGAGGAAACAAAGGCTTAGTAAGGAGAGGTTTTTGGCTGTACTCATTTCCTCATGGGCCGTGGACGCGTAGTCACAGGCGGTGGACTCTCTGGTGCTGCTTTAGGTGATCAGATCTTGCAAAATTCTTGTTGCACACAGTACACAGGTAGGGTCGCTCCCCGCTGTGCTTTCTGTTGTGTCTGCTGAGTTCATCTGAGCGGGTGAATTCCCAGGTGCATCCCTTCACATTGCATTTGTAGGGCTTCTCTCCTAGACCAGAGAGAAAGAGACTTGTTCTGCTTCAAAGTAGTGTGGAACAAGAAAGTTGAAAGTGAATAAAGGAAAAGGTTTTGAGGATGTTGGGGTGGGAGACAGAGAGCCAGAGGAGAGGAGACTGGAGAGGGTGAGTGGGAGAGGAAGAGAAGGAGGGCAGCAGAGCTGGAAGGACGAGAAGAAAGCTGTGATGGAGGGAAAGGAAGAGGAAAAGACAAATGGAAGTAGGAGTCAAGAGGATAAGGAAGGGTAAGGAGCTTGAGGGCGGGAATCTGTCGGGCCTAAGGAGAGGACTATGGAGTGACAGTCCCTGATGGTGTCAAAACCATCCCTACGAAGTCAAACAAATCCCTCCACTTACTCCCAACATCCCAACACAGGCAGCAACATGCAAGACTGCGGCCAGCTTGGCTCTGGCTCAGAACTAGAATCTGTCCCCGGGACTGCTTATCCACCCTTTCAAGTTTGCCAATCTTTTTAGGGTCTAATGGGGTCTTAGAGGGACAACAATCTCAAATGATCCCAATGCTTTGTGAAAGCACAAATCTTTAGGCTTACTCGTCACCCTGACCCTTGGCCGTCACTCACCAGTGTGTTTGCGCTTGTGGATTTGGAGGTGGGAACGCTTTGAATACGATTTCCCACAGTCCTGGTATGTGCAAATGTAGGGCTTCAAAATGTCAAGATTCTTCGGGAACTGACATCTCTGGGTCTTAAGTTTTGACTTCTGCTTTTCTAGGGCTTGTCCTTGGGTATAATGGGAACTTGAAAAGTACAGGAATCCTGAGTGTTGCAATGATGATGACTGACATGGCATCAAATGGCTTCCATAGAGAATGCGGTCATCAGTGAAGGGTGTCTTCTGGTCTCTCTTAAGGGTCACCACCTGACTCCCATAGAGGGCCTGGTCACCACTGTGTGTTGTCATCTGGCCCCCAGTAGAGGTCTGGTCACTAGTGAAGGTCATTGTATAACCCCCTTTAAAAGCTGTCATCTGGCCTCCATAATGGGCCTGGTTGCTACTGAAGGTCATCTGGCCTCCATAATGGGCCTGGTTCCCACTGAAGGTCGTCTGGCCTCCATAATGGGCCTGGTTCCCACTGAAGGTCATCTGGCCTCCTTCGAGGTTCCATTCATCACTGAGGGTCTTCATCTGGCTACCTTCATTGGAGATTGTCATGCTGTTTGCAGTGACAGTTGTCTTTTGGCAATCAGTGAACGATGTCTTTGAGTTGTCATTGATATCTGTTATCCAGGAGGTTGCTGTGGGTTTTCTCTGATCAAAGGAGGTCACCTTGTGGTCCATGGAAAAAGTATCACTTAGGTCTCCAGGGAGCATATCAAGGGCTTTAACAGGGAATGTTGTTGAATTCTGGTCGAGGACTGTTCCAGGGATGTTAGAACCTTCAGAAATCATCATTGTGGGCCTCCAGGGAGTCATCACCTGGGTCTGAACTGACTCGAGTTGGCTGCTGACGGCACTCGTGCCGAGAGTCGGGGGCACACACAGCTGTGGCTGTGCTGTAGCTGGGGCTCTTGCCTCATGGGTCTCAGAGAGATCCTGGAGACTCTCCTCAATCTCCTCGAGTATCTCATGTAAAGAGCGAATCTCTTTGCAGTTGTCTGGTAACCGAGCTGGACCTTCAACTGTGGGATCCTGCAAAAAAGTTAGAAGTTCAGGGATCCTATTCAATTCAAATCCCAATTCCACATACCCTTCCTTTCCATCCCTGTTGACTCTATCTTAGTCTAGCCCACATTTTGTTCCCACCTTGACCTTAGAATATAGGAGCCATGATTAATCCTATTTTTACCAAGAGAGAAAACAGGGGTCCCGAGTGGGGAAGTGACTTGGCCCGAGTGGAAGACTTTTCACTTGAATTGGACCTGTCCAGCCCTGGGTGCTCCCAGACCTGCATCCACTGGGGACAGTTTCCTCAGAGACCTCCCTGGGTGCCCCCAGGGATTCTAGGAAGAATAGGAAGAAAAAGGAGCCCTTGTGCACTGTTGGAAATGTAAATTAGTACATATATTATGGAAAACAGCATGGAAGTTCCTAAAAGAATAAATAGTAGAACTATCATATGACCCAGTCATTCCACTTCTGGGTATTTATTCAAAGGAACTGCATTTAGTGAAGAGATATCTGCACACCCATGTCCCCTGCAGCGTTATTTACAATAGCTAAGGTATGAAAACAACTTAAGTGTCTGTCAAGGATGAGTGGATAAAGAAAACGTGGTAAGCACACAATGGAATATTATTCAGCCATAAAAAGAAAGGAAACCCTGTTATATGCAACAACATGGATGTGATTTGTGAAGTAACTCAGACAGAGAAAGTCAAATGCTGTATCGCATTGTGGAATATGTATATTGTTCAAAGTCGAACTCATGGAATCAGATGGTAGAACGGTGGTTGCTCGGAGGTGGGGAAGTGGGAAATGTTGGTACAGCATCAAAGGTACAAACTTGAGTTATGAGATGTGTAAGTTGTGAGGATCAGTGTATGGCATGGTGATTATAGTTAATGAAGTCATGCTGTACACTTGAAATTTGCTAAAAGTATTTTCACCAAAACCAAAAAGGTAACCATTGAGGTGGTGTTAATTACCTTGATTGTGGCAATCATTTCCAACTCATATCAAATTATCATGCACATACATACACACACGTATATAGGAGTTTGTCAATTATACTTCAAAAAAGCTGGGGAAAATAAAAATTAGAAGATTTTCTGGGAAGAAAGAAAGGAAGGAAAGAAGGAAGGATGGAACGAAGGAAGTCAGTCCCACATTCCTTATTGCTAATGTCTAAAACCCAGCCCACCCAGGCTCTTCCATCTCATCTGCCTCAGGCTCTGCATATCCTTCCATCCCTTCCCCAGACGTCCGTAGTTGCCCAAGACCAGGTGGTGTTCTGGGCACTCCAGGGGACCAACAGCAGCGCCGGGGGCAATGCCTTCACGGAGCCTTGCGGACAGCAGCCAATAGGACCGGCCCCACCACTGTCTCCACTGCAGGCCTGTGTCCGTGTGGAGGAGGCATCCCCTAGGCAAGGCAGCGGTGCTCAGCGAACACATGCCCAAAGGAGACCACTTTGACGTTTCTGACCTTCCTTTCGCATAAGTGGACCCCCTGCTAGGATTCCCAACTGTCCCCCTGGGAGTTTGTGACCTCCCACCTCACTTTTGCCCCTGCGTTGGAGAGCTCAGACTCACCATCAGTTCATCCAGTGTGTGGTCAGGAACCAGTAGATCGCTTGGTAAGGTTGAGGCAGCACCGAGCCGCACAGCGCGGGGTCTGGCCTCTTAACAGCAGCCACACCCAGAGGCACCCGGGTGCCAATTAGCGCCTCGGGTTGGCCACGCCCTGCGGGGTGGAGCCGAGGGCACCGTCTTCTGTAGTCTCCGTCTCTCAGGACAAAGACTGATTGCGGTTACCTACGAGGACGTTATTGCAATCCTTTCCCAAGCGTTCCCACCGTGTGGGGAAGCACTTACAGACGTAAGAGGTGGCCTTTGGAATTATCATCATACGCTGCAGAAACTGAGGCTCAATCGTGGAATCCAGATTTGAACTCCAAATACCTGAGTGCTTAAACACACACGGGGCCTCAATCTTTAAATCCAATCAACAGCTCATTCCACAGATACCGTCTCCCGGATCCCTGTAAATTTAATCAAATTACTTCCAGGGTCAAGTCGTAGGAATTCACC
The DNA here is from genome assembly GCF_022682495.2 of Desmodus rotundus. NCBI lineage: Eukaryota > Metazoa > Chordata > Mammalia > Chiroptera > Phyllostomidae > Desmodus > Desmodus rotundus. The sequence continues at coordinate 29,085,468 of NC_071389.1, forward strand.
CTACGGTGAATCGTAGGTCACCGAGAAATGGTAATGGCATTTTTTGCTGTCCACCTCTCCTCCCCCCTACCACTCAAGTTCCACCGAGACTGTTGCACCCCAGCAGGGTGACACTGCCTGGGGTATTGTGAGTGACTCTGACCCCCTTCCATCTGCTCTGGGTCTCGGTTGGGTCCCCAACACCTATGGCCTATCCGTCACCCACAGGCCTGGGGCGTCAGCGATTTGTAGGAAGACCAGCCCTCTGGAGGGCCCCCTGCCAGCCTCTGATCTCTACAAATTTTTAACGCTAGCTGCCACACCCCTTTGCCTCCAGCCCAGGATGGGGTGTTAGGTGAGGACAGAGGGCCAGTAGGGCTCCCAGTCCCCGGCTTCTGCTCCGGGCCGCTGGCAGCCTGTCCTTGTCGGCACCTCCAGTTGCCTCGCTCTTCCCTCACTCAGAGGCCGCCGCTATCACGGGATGAATGTATAATCCAGACTGTTCTCGCACCCCACCCGCTCCACCCCCGGGCACTGATCTGCTTCCTTTCCCTATTCTTTGTACATAAATGACAAAGTATAGTGTTTTAAAGATGGTTTTTAATTTATATAAATGGCATTATTCAGCACTTATTCTGAAATTTGCCTTTTTTCCCACTGGATGTATGTCTTGAGACTTATGTGGATAGAGAATTTGTGTGCTGTTTTCTTTTCCTTGAGCGAGTAAAGGGAATGAGGAGGGGCCAGGAGGCTTAGTGTCCCAGGACAGACTGACTTTTTAGATTCTGAAACAGGTCAAGCAAGGAAGCCTTTGGTGTGAGCAACCAGCAGGGCAGAGGAAAGTCAGCTTCTCTTCAGGTTACCTTTGAATAAGGCAGGCCAGTTGACCTTCATAGAGATGAACAAGGAAATACAAGGGCATAAGCCTCTCAAATTCAGTATCTCTGACTGAGTGTATGTTGATTGGTTAAAGAAAAACCGTATAGTAAATAGCGTGAAGAAATTAGTCTTTAGTAGTCTGAATCTTATGTTGCTTTTCTATTTGAAAAAGAAAATGTTTGCCAAGTGAAAAAAAATAAATTGGACTAGAATAAATTATAAAACTTTGGTTAAAAGGTAAATATTACACTCTAGTAAAAATTTAGAACTTCTTGTAAATAACCATGTAAACAACTAAGTTACCGGCAAAATTTTAAGTAGTATTGCTCTAATATAATTCCTTTGCCTAAAGTAGGATAGCAAAGAGAAAGCTACCTTTGGCTCTAGTACGCTTGCGGAGTTGAAGATAAAGAATAAAGATATGAAAGCTGATGTCGAGTCAACAATTGACAGTCATAAAAAAAAACTTTAAGAAATTATTTTGTACTAAGCCTTTTAACTGAGATTTAGGAAGTCAACTAAATCAAGGAACTTAAAATTTCATTAAAATTAATTTAATACACCTAATAAGGTACACTCCAGATTAAATTGTTGGGGGAGTTTGGGGCTTAAAAGATGGCTGCAGGATTTCCTTCGTTTTTAGGACTTTTTATGTTACTGTGATGAGAAATAAACATGCAGATATGTCATTTTAATTTATGTAAGACTCTGGATGTAGTTCAAATAAAAAGGCTAAATTAAAAGAATCACCTAAATTCCTTAAAATTGCCTTTTGAGTCACACAGTTTATTATTATTATTTACACTAATATTTAAGAACTCTACCTGTAAACATGGGTGTATAAATAAGTTGAATTATAATTTAAATAACTAGTATCTTTATAAATTTTGTCCTTGTGAATCTCTCACAAAAATGAGAATTGTGTGAGCTTATGAAGTTACGCTAACTATTCCAACTGCATAAAGTTTTAAGAGGTCATATTTCTCTGTAAGATTCTTATTAACAGTGACTCTATTAGCCCTGACTAGTGTGGCTCAATCGGTTGGGTGCTGTCAGCAAAGTGAGAGGTTGCTAGATTGGTTCCTGATCGGGGCACGTGCCTGGTTGCGGTCCGGTCCCGGCTGGGGCGCTTAGGAGAGGCAACCAATGGATGCTTTTCTCTTGCATTGATGTTTCTCTCCCTCTCTTTCTCCCTCCCTTCCCCTCTCTCTAAAAATATATAAATAAAAATCTTTAAACAGTGATTGTATTTTTTTAATGAGTATTTAATTATGTTATCTAAAACTGCTAACTGACTTTAGGGTCTTGGGCTAATATGATATTGAGATCATTAGTAGTCATTGTTTACCTGGAGCCCCCAAAGGAATTAAATTTCAGAGAAGGGGACAAAATAAAATTCTTAATTGCCATTCAACTTTCAAATGAATTTTTAACCAATGTACTCTTGACTATACTTCTGTTTCTCATAATGCTCAAATTAAGGTATAAAGTCAATCTATAACTTAAAATCATTGTCCTACGATAGTACATCTTTGCATTAACTTTAGTTTATAAGTATCACCTGGAGACCTTATTAAAATATCGATTTCTGGGTCCTACCCTGAAGATTATGATTCTTCATAATCTTCTTTAGGTCTGGAGTAGGACCAGAGAATTTCAACCTAAGAAACTCTGAAATTATGCTGTTCCTACAGATTAAAAGATTATTTTGTGCAACTGTGCCCCAGAACAAGACTGATTAGATTAATTTTGTTTTAAAAACAGTTTAAAGCTTTATATGATATTATAATTTAAACATATTATTTGAAATGACTTTATAAATATGTGTCCCTGTACATTTTTAACTACCAATGTACAATAAAGTTAGCAAATATAAAAAATGTGGGAAAGAGACGGGTAGCATGGAGGAAAAAATTGGGCTCGGGGTACATAATGTATACTCCACAGTAGGTAGAAAAACGTTCTTTTTCCTTTCTCACTTCTGCCTAGGTGGCCTTGCCCAAGCATGCGTCCTATCCTCAAGAATCTGTCAACATTTGGACTGACGTATCACATTTTTGGACAGTTTCAACTTGAGATGTTTGTGAAACAATAATGCTTCTCAACTTTGAAGTAGAAGAAATTTCTAGTGATGTCGATGTTCTTTCTGTCAGGGTGTAGTAAAATATTGTCACAGATTAATTACTTAAGCAAGGATATAGTCATTTCTCATTGTCAGTCACCTTTCCTCTGATCATTGTGAATTGACTGTTTTTTTTCTGATCCCGGCAGCTCTATGATTGACAGCTTTCTTGCACCCAGGTTATTTTTGCCTGCATCCCCGCCCAGGTGTTCCCTGTATCAGCAAAGGTTTTCTCCTCCTCCTGCTTGGCCATTCTAAGGCAATGCACCCTCAGAGAGGTTTTAGAAAAGAATTCCTGTACTCCCAATTCTTCCAGAGTCGTTCAACCATGCAGTGAAAACGGCCTCGTTTGTCGTTTCCACAATGTGGGGACAACTTAAGGCAGAGAAAAACTCCAGGAATGTCATGCATGAGATCTTCCTACCTAGAAGAGCATATTCATACCTGTATCCCTAATAGGGCACTTCCATCTATGGAGTCTTCCCCAGAATACATAACTTCAATCTAGTCACGAGAAAACTCAGAAAAACCTGCATTGAGGAACATTCTACAAAACAGGTGACCAGTACTCTTCAGAAAGGTCCAGATCATGAAGAATACGGCAACACCAAAGGAACTGTCACAGACTGGAGGAGACTAAGGACACATGACAATTAATGGGAGAGGGTGTCCTAGCGGGATGGACCCTAAAAAAAGGAGGAAGGACAGTAGTGGGAAGACTATTGACATTCAATAGTCTTCTCAGTCAATTCAGCTATGGGTTTATCCATTTTGTTAATCTTTTAGAAGGACCAACTTTTGGTTTCATTGATTTTCTGTTCCCTTTCTGTTTTCTTTTATTTATCTCTGATCTAATTGTTGTCATTTCTTTCTTCCTGTTTGTTTTGGGTTAATTCGCTCTTCTTTCCTAATCCCTTAAGATGCAGGTTGTTGACTTGAGATCTTTCTTCTTTTTTTAACTTTTATTAATTTTAGATAGAGAGGGAGATAGAGAAACATGGATTTGTTGTTCCACTTATTTATGCATTCATTGGTTAGTGTTGTATGTGTCCTGATGAGGGATTGAACCCACAACCTTGGTGGATCAGTACGAACTCTAACCAACTGAGTTACCCCACCAGGGCCTGATCTTCCTTCTTTTTTAACTAAGCATTTACAGCTTTAAATTTCCTCTGTGGCACTGCTTTCACTGTATCCAATAAGTTTTGATATTTTCATTGTGCATTTTTATTACTGTGCAAATGAAAAGAGTGTATTTTCATTTTCATTCATTTCTAAGTATTTTTTGTTTTCTCTTACGATTTCCTCTTTGACCCATTGGTTGTTTAAGAGTGTGCTGTCTTGTCCTGGTTTGGGGGTGGCTCAGCCTGTTGGAGCGTCCTCCCATGCACCAAGGGGTTTGGGGTTTGATACCTGACTGGGCTGCTGGTTCGATCTCTCTCTCTTTTTCTCTGTCCCCCCTCCCTCACCATTTCTTTCTCTCTAAATCAATGAATATACCCTCAGGTGAGAATTAAAAAAAAGAGTACTATGTCTAATTTCCACAAATTTGAGAATTTTACAATTTTCCTTCTGTTATTGATTTTTTAACTTTATTCTGTTGTGGTCAGAGAAAATACTTTGTATGCTATTTGTTTTTTAAAAACCTATTGAAAATTAATTTGTGGCCTAATATATGGTCCATAATAGAGAATATCCTATGTTCACTTGAGAGAAATGTGTATTCTGGTGTAGAATGTTTCATAGCCAAAACTAGTTTTTGTTCTGTTGTTGTTGTTGTTTTTGTTGTTCAAATCCTCTTACTTATCAACCTATTTGTGTCTTTGGATCTAAAGTGAATCTCTTGTAAACAGCATCTAGCTGGATCATGGGTTTGTTTTTTAATCCATTCCACTTATCTCTGTCTTTACATTAGAGAGTTTATCCATTTACATTTAAAGTAATTAGTGACAAGAAGGCGCTTAATCCTACCATTTGTTATTTGTTGTCTATATTCCTTAAAAGTTTTTTGTTCCTCATTTACTGTATTACTGTCTTCTTTTTTATTTAGTTGACTTTTGTAGGTTTTAATTCCTTTCTTGTTTTTTCGTACATGTTCTGTGGCTATTTTCTTTGCGGTTGGTTATGTGTTTAACATCTTCGAGTTTTAACACTGACCTTGTTATGCCAGTTTAACTTCGATAGCACACAAAAACAGCTCCTGTGCAACTTCATCGCTACCCCCTTCCAGGAAGGGCTAATGGAAAGAATATTTCATGAGTGCTGGCATGTTTAAAACTGCTTTCTTATAGCCTTGATATTACAGGTTAACCGTCCCACAATGGTTTTCTCTGTGTAGGCGCTAGCCCACAGTTTTCTTGTGGTGAATGTCAATGTCAGAAACATAATGCCAAACGTTTTTCCCCTTGTTACAGGACTTTTGCTTTCTGCTTGGAGTCCCTAAGAATGTTTTTATCCTTTGAAGTCTAATAATTCTACCAGTATTATGTCTCAGAGCTGATTTTACTGACTCAACTTCTTCAGGCAAATGCGGTACCTTTTAAATATGTCCATTTGCATTCTATTTAATTTCAAAATGTTTTCTTGAATTAGAACTTTAAAAATTAGTCCCTTCTTGCTGTTTTGATTTTCTTTCTCAGAGACACCAATTATACATCTGTTGAATCTCCCTTCCCTGTTTTCTAGATCTATCACTTTCTTTCTGATCCCTTTTTAAAACTTTATTCATTTTTGAATCATTGTCTTAGTTCTTTTCACTTCTCTTCTCTATACCTTCTATTGTATTTTCAGCCTGTTTTTTCTCCCTCAGACACCCTATAATTTAGTCTTCATTTCTGAGATAATTTTGACACATTCCCATAATTCTTTGACCATCTTATTTTCTGGCACAAGATAGCCTTATGTGGATAAAACAAAACTTCTATTTTCAACATCTAGCTTTAGAAATTTTTTTAAGTGGAAATTTAAGTGGAGACAGCATTATTATAGAGGAAAGGGTAGGAAGAGCTTCTAACAAAAATTCTGAGTGGGAAAATTTTCATTTCTGGAGACAAAGATCTTTAAATGTACATACTTATATTTATATAAATATGTAAAATATAAAATAAAATATAGTAAATATAAATATATATTTAAAGGTATATGTATATTTATATACCTATATAAAGGTTTATGTATATTTAAAGGTATATATATATATACACTGTAGAGCATTGATCTCCAGAGAGAAAGAATTTCTTGAGCCACTTCCTCAGTAGGCTCAGAATCCAGTTACACCCCCAAATCCATACTCCTCTTATGGGAGCCTGGGAATTAGAAGGTCATTGCCACATGGCAGAACTACCAGATCGCTGTGGCCTTCGTGTCTTCCCCACACTGGGTGGAACCTAAATCAAAGGCTTGTCCCCATGTTCTAGTTCTGATAAAGTGTGACAAATTTTTCTCTTTTCAGAAATTTTTAATGCTGTGGGGATTTCTAATCCAATTGTGACTGCTACCTTCCTCCCTGCAAATGTTACCTTAGGGCCATTCTACACTTTAAATTAAATCTTTCCTTTCCTATCAACCTGTTGAGTAATAATTTCCTTTAAAAATCTCCATCAGTAGACCTAACAGGGAGTTTCTGGAGGACACGATCTCCCAAAGGGCAGGAGGTTTCTGCGTTAGTAGATTGACTAAATCTCCAATGTCCATTTCTAAAAATTTCGTTTTAATGATCTCTAAACAACAAGAGTTCTTGCTTCTGCAATTCTTTCCTTCTTGACTTAGTATGTTGGACTATTCATTGTGGTCAGCCAGTGAAAATAGGTTTTAGGGAGGATCCTTCCAGAAGCCCAATCTGCATCAAGGACCCATACAGAAGTGGTTTATAAGGAAGGTTCCCAGGAGAACCAGCGAGGGAATGAGGAAGCGATATTTCAAAGGGCAGAAGCCAGGCAAAGGCAAGATTGGAGGTAACGTCCCAGGTGCACCCGGCCCTGCTGGGAGTTCTGGGGCAGGAATTAGGCTTCAGAGAGATGGGCCCTTGCACTCTTGGCCAGACTGGCTAAGCTCCCCCTGGGGTGAGGGTCGGGTGGACTTATAACACTTCCAGGCACCTCCAGCCCCGTGAATGGAGGGGTGGAGGTGGGGGTCCATTGCCCAAGGGCAGTCCTCAGAAGGCTGCAAATGTAAGCTTTTAGCAGCAAAGCCAGAACAAGCTAGGAAAAGGGAGTACAAAGGTGATAAAGGGGAACCAAGGGCCTCTGAGTGGGACACTGCAATGATCACGTCCTACAGGTGAATCTATTCTCAGAGCACCTGTTATTGGCTGAATCACGTCCCCTCAAGTTCATATGTTGAATTCCTAACCCCCCCCCCCCCACACACACACAGGGTATGTCAGAATGTGACTGTAGGTGGAGACAGGGTCTTTAAACAAGTAATTAAATTGAAATGAGATCGTTAGAGAGGTCAGTCTGCCTGGTGTTTCATAAGAAGAGAACGTCTGGACCCAGACAGGTACAGAAGAAAGACTCTGTGAAAACACAGAAGAACCCACCCCTGCCAACATCTCAATGTCAGGCTTCCAGCCTCCAGAACTATGAGAAAATGAATTTCTGTGGTTAGGCCACCCAGTCTATAATATCTGATCATGGCTCCCGGAGCAAACTGATACAGTACCCTTCGCATCTGGAAGCAGAAGGTCTCCTTCTTGTAATTATATCACTTCTAAAACAAACTCTTTTTCAGACAAAAGCTTCCCGTACCTGGATATGCTGTAGGGAGGCCACAGAGCTAATGAAGAATATCTGTCTTTTAATCTGAGTTCTCCATTATTGTAATGAAGTAATATTGTCTTACTTTCCAATCGCTCCCAATCCAGCCACAGCACTGACATACCACCGACTGCTAAATATTTCACAGCCACAGATTTGGGTCCTACCTAAATCCCTACTCCAATTTACATAGGAAACGTTCCAAGGCCTACCTACCATCATGTGCTGCGTAACCACGTTTCTGTCAACAGCAGACCACATATACGGTGGGTGTTCCCATAACATTGTCATAGAGCTGGAAACTTCTTATCACCCAGTGGTGGTGTGGCCACAGTAACGTTATAGGAAAACGCATCGCTCCCGTGTTTGTGGCGATGCTGGTGTAAACAAACACTGCGCTGTCAGCTGCAGAAACGAATAGCACATGTATTTACGTACAATACATAATAATAATGATAATTAACGACTGGTACTGGTTTATGTATTTACCATGGTGTATTATAATTTTTATTACTTTAGAATGTATTCTTTCTATTTATTACAGAAAGCTTGCTGTAAAACAGTATGCCGTGTTACGCCAGCAACAGCCTCTGATTACAGATATTTCACGTTTACTGCGTCTCTTGATTGCATCACACTCTCCTGGGCTTGATGGACGGTCATCTCATGTTGTTTTCTGCAGTAACATGCTGTTCAGGTTCGTAGCTTGGGAGCAATAGGCTCCACCACATGACCTAGGTGTGCCGTGGACTATATACCATCTAGGTTTGAGTGAGTGCCCTCGGTGACGTTCACACAATGACAGAGTCACCTGACGTGCATTCCTCAGAATGTATCCCCATTGTTAAGGGTGCCTGACTATATTTTACTCACTTATTTTAAAAAGCTTAAATAATATTATGTTTCCTGGTTGTTTAGTCTTATTCTGTGTAGTGGCGGTCTACCACTGTTCTTTTCTTCAGTAGATGCCTGCGAATGAAACATATTTCCTGTATGGCCTGAAAGGAGCCCATGCTTTTGTGAACAAAACAAAACAACAAAACAAAACAAAAACAGTTATTGTGCCCTGGGTTCAATACCTAGAACATAACATCTCTGCAGGGGAACAGCATTCCTCAACAATCAAGAAAAAGATATTTTTAATTTCACACTGTAATTTCATAAATGTGCTCTTTATTGGGCATGATTGAAAATATACTTTTCCTTTCATGCATAAGAGTAAGATAAATCTATGACTAATGGGGCTCCATATTAAGAATAACATATGTGGGTGTCTCTTTTGCACTTAACATTACTCATGATTGCGAGATAGCATAACTGTGCGTAAGGCACCTAACCGGCCTTGGGCAGTGGTGCTGCCAGAGATGCGGTGAGCCCGGCAAGTAAATCCAAATCAGAATGAGCGTCTATCCCACTGGGGGTCAAAGCACTACCACTTTATGATGTCTGGCTGTCCCCAAGTGCTAGGGGCCAAGGATTAGTTACTATTGCTGGCAAACTGGTCAACAATAATGGCAATATGTAGGTCACCTTTATTAAGAGGAAGTCCATGTCATTGAGTCCATTTAATTTATGAATCCATTGAGCAAACCAGGGACGAGGGCATGAGGCTGGCGAATACCCACAGGTCAAGTCATCTTGTCTACCAGATTATGGAGAGTGTCTTCCATATTGAGGAGTCACAAGGTGAGTTAATACTCTCATAGTCTAGACCCATTTCAAGAGTGTCTTAAATCTACCCTGCCTGGTGTGCCTCAGTGGATTGAGTGCCGGCCTGTGTTTCAAAGGATCCCTAGTTCGATTCCCAGTCGGGGCACATGCCTGGGCTGCAGGCCAGGTTCCCAGTAGGGAGTGTGTGAGAGGCAACCCTACATTAATATTCCCTCCCTCTCTTTCTCCCTCCCTTCCCCTCTCCAAAAATAAATAAATAAAATCTTTTAAAAACGAAGGTCTTAAATCCATCTACATACCTTTTCTCCAATCTTCCTTCCTTGCCATCAATTTTCTTATCTTGCCCCTTCCAAATCCCTGGTCAAACAGCCTAACGATTTGCCACTTTTTGTGTATCACTGTAGGACCTTACCTCAGGACATCTTCCCGAATAGGGAAGGTGACAACAAGCTGTGCTACTTGAAGTTCTACCCACTAGAAGAACTTCCCTTCCCTACAGTCCTTCAGGGACACTCTGAACATAATAGAATAGCACAATAGTATACTGTGCTGAGTATTCTGTAAAAAGGCTGAAAGTTGTCCCTCTTTGCTCACTGATCATAGGAAACTCTGTGAGGTCATAGGTATGGCGGAGGGATGGATGGCGTTTTATAGGAGTAGACATACTGCAATCGCAAGCAGCCAGCTCACGCCAGTTACTTGTATATTCAGTCTTGAGCCTGTTCCTATAAGTGCCACTCCCACCTGGTGGATGGAGTGCTTTCTATCTTATGGTTTGGGGTTAGTTTGGGTTGCAGAGTCACCAAGTGCTTCATTGTTAAGTGTTCTCATACTCTGCTGGAGGCCAGGAGCAAGCCAGGTGCTAGTTCTCAAAAGAAGAGCTGTTTGCTGAAGAGGACATGCTTTCTGTATGATGCTCTATTTATTAGGGAAAAGTCAGCTTCACCTGGCAATTTCAAGTGATTGTCCTTGTAGCCTTAACGTTCTCATGTTTCTATCAAACCAGAGTATCTCAAACCACAGGCTTTGCTTTGGTCTAAGACTACTTGAGGCCTCATTTCCTCCTCATCTGCCCCATTGGTTTAAAAAAAAAGAAAAAGAAAAAGAAAAGGAAGAATAGAGTGTTAGAGAGCCTTTTGGGAAATTTCCCTATATTTTGCCCTGGATCCCATAAAACTGCCATATAACTATTTATCCTTCTCATGAGAAGCATATGGGATTAACAGACTGTGACAATGGTCTTTTATTTTTCCATAATATTTTAACATCCCTCTGTTAAAAGGCTTTCAAGACCAAAGAAAGCAACTTAAAGAAAGTAATCTATATTACACAATTTTTATTTGATCTAACACTTGATCTTTCTCTTTTGAGTTCAATGGCCCTCACCTGGGGAGACATGAGTGAGGGTGTTCATACCTTTTTATTAGGAAAAGTTTCAAACCTACATAAAATAGACAGAGAGCTATAATAAGTGTCCATGCACCTATCACCCAGCTTCAATAATTACTAGGATTCTGTTGCTCTTATTTATACTCCATCCTCCCCACCACTACTTTTTTTTTTTCTTTTGCTGGAGTATTTTAAAACATTCCAAGACATATCACTCACTTGCAAATTCTTCAGTAAAAATCTCTAACACATATAGACTAATATTATAATCACAACATAACCACAATTTCATTA